>NW_021145135.1:0-59266 GCF_900634775.1 Gouania willdenowi
TAAAAAGGATTTTCCCAAGAAAAGGAGCCATTGAACATTAGCTTTGACACGCACACACACACACACACACACACACACACACACACACACGCACACACACACACGCACGCACACGCACGCACGCACACACACACACACACACACACACACACACACACACACACACACACACACACACACACACACACAATAATCACCCCTCATCGTTTTCTTCTTCTTCTCACATCCTTCCAACTTATTATTCCACCCTAACACCATTGCTTTCATCAGTCTATCATTTCCCATTTGCATCACATGACCCACTCGCTCCAGCACTTGTTTCTCAATCTTCCACCTTAAAGCAGCCTTTTAGAATAGATTTGAGGAAATGTTCAAGTTTTCCTGATTTTAGAAGTGAATATTTTTATGCATTGGTTGTAAATACAAATCTATCTCAGCTCTAGGTTTCCCTCTGTCACCAGCCAATAATAATTTACATTTACATCATAAACCCATAAGTAAGGAAAATATTATAAATGGTTGGGATTAATTTTACTTCTAAATGTTTCAAATGTTTGATATTATTTCCAGGTCATTGATTAGTTTTCAGACTCTTGGTGATTAATGGTTTGGTTGATTCATTTGCACTGTTTATTTTCAAAAGGAGAAGGTTCTGCACTTTAAAGTTCATTTCTCCTCACATTCCTGATTAAATTAGGTTTTCATTTTGTCCCATCTATATTTCCATTGCAGTTCTCTGCAGAAAAACCATCTTACTGAGTGGAGATGAAATTGTTGCAAATGTACAGCCACTATTTTTTTCTTCTTTTTGTTCTATAGGCTGAAATGGAAGCAACCATAATAATGAATCATCAGTCTGGTTTGTGCATTCAGTACATCTTTAGAACCTCTTAAATATTTCTAAGTTAATGCAGAATACTTTTGCCCTACGACGCCAAGATGATGCCAATATTCAACGTGCTGCTGTCCTCGGTACCCTCCCAATGTATCTGCATGAAGATGACTCTGGATTTCTAAAGACATGTGACGTAAGTATTAATTTTCATACACTGTATAACAATAGTTACTTTCTTTAGGTGCCACAGCCAGATGAACCAGAAATCAACGACGTACCAGTTGATTTTCTCCTGTCTAGTGCTGGTTCAACAGATACTATTGGCTTCTTCCCTGACAAGGTTGCTGTTGTGCTTGAGGGTAACATAGTTGTGGAGTTCCCCACACTGGCTGAAGGGTATGTCGTGCTTTTCTGACTAATTTCTGCACTGCACCTGAGTTACCATAAAAACTTGACCAATACTTGTGACTTCATCCCAAAGTCTTGATGGTCCTGGAAGATAATAAGTTAAGAGTGTTGAGCCTCAAAAATGACCTTTTGTTGAATGAGTAACTGTGATTTGACTTTAAATCATGAAAGGTTAACACACTTGGTTGCACCACACTGAAAGACTGTTTCTTTACATGCGTTTTTAACATGTTGTTCAACGTGAAGTTGAAATTGTTCCAATTTTAGACGTGTTTGTGAAGTTTACACATGGAAAGAAAGGTCAACCTTTTTGCTACACTTATACAGAAGTTGCTACATATTTTATATTTAAGTTTCTTGTGTTTATTTGGTTGTTTAAAGGGATCCTCCACTGTTTTTATAAATGTGGCCTAAAACCTTTGAAATGTCCTTATTAGAAGATCTATTATTTTGTAACATATTCGTTTTATTAACTTTTTTATATGGGACTACTTTACCATTTTTGAGTTTGTGCAGTGCCATGACATCAATGATGATGAAAATCACCTCTTTCAGTCCATTGAGTTGTAAAGGAATGAAAGCATTCAGGATCATTTAGCAGCTTTTTCAGTCAAAATGACAAATTGTGCTGCTTTGGGTTGCTCTAAAAATCATCCATTCATCCATTTTCAGACCCACTTGTTCCTGTTTTACAGGGTCGCGGGGGTCTGCCGGTGCCAATCTCCGGCTCTCATTGGGCGCTAGGCGAGGGTACACCCTGGACAGGGCGCCAGTCGCTCTAAAAATCAGTAAAAGGTAAAAAAGTCAATGCAAACCTCTTTTGTTTACCAAACTATGATAAACAAAATCCGTGACCCGGAAAAATCTGTGACCGCAGGAGGCGACAGTTCTACCTCTGCTGATTCGTAGACACCATGAAGAAGAGAAGAAGAGCTACGGGTGTGTGTAAATACAGGCAACCAGGATCTGCAAAATCCTGGTTGCAGAATCTGGTTCTGCAGGTTGCCTGTATTTACCTGAATATATATATATATTATATGGCAAGCCGTTCAGGAAATTATATATATATATATATATATATATATATATATATATATGAAAGACTTAATATATTTGTATATATATATATGAAAGACTTAATATATTTGTATATATATATATGAAAGACTTAATTTATATATATATATATATATATATATATATATATATATATATATATATATATATATATATATATATATATATATATATATATATATATATGAAAAACCCGGACAGAAGAGGTAAAGACAAGCAGACACTGTGCGATTTTTTCAATCGTTGTATCAGTTCCAGCTCATGTTCTCACACCTCTTCTTAGTGTTGTGGTGGTCAAGACCGGTCTTGGTCTCGAGACCAAATTTTAAAGGTCTTGGTCTTGTCTCGGACTCTGAAGCATTTTGACTCTGTCTTGTCTTGGACTCGGGCTGCCCGGACTCGGGATTTTCCGTCAAGACCGTTCGAGACCAGCACTAATTCCTGCTATTTTTAAACTTTTTTATAATGTGATAATAACACGGAGAAGAACGGGATAAAACAATCCTTTATTCATTATTTAATCCACCCTGTATAATGACCACAACCTTCCACAACCTTAATGTGACTGAGTGACGTGTGTGACACACTCATACGTGTGTGGCTACGGTGTCAGTTTGGACCGAGGAGCGCAAGGGAGATATGAGCTAATCACCGGTAAAAATCCCAGTAAAACTCCAGAAAACAATCACCATGAATAAATATTATCTCCCTGGTAAAGACAGTAGCTCTAATAACTGGTAAAATGATAAACTGATGATATTACAGCCTGTGAAGGCTGGATAGGGGACGCACTTACTCTGCTTCTGGGTCCTAGTGCCAGCCGAGCGGTGAAGCCTGTTCCGTTTACCGTGTTTACTGAGGTCTGTGTGTGTTTAATAAGTCTGTGTGTGTTTAATAAGTCCGTGTGTGTTTAATAAGTCCGTGTGTGTTTAATAAGTCCGTGTGTGTTTAATAAGTCCGTGTGTATCTGTTCCCCACAATATAAACAGGTTCACAATATAATTATTTTTATAGTTTCTGTTTCCACTGTATCCAGAATAATAATAATTATAATTCTCAACAAGAACAATTGATTGATTTGTCACATGACTGTTCCATGGTTTGTTTTATTTAGTTTCACATCTACCTGTAGCTCTATGTTTTTTACACTGCTGACAACTTGTTTGTAGTTTTATTTCAGAAAGTTTCACTTTTACAGTTACAGTTGGAAACCTTTGTTAATTGAATATCCTAGTTATATTACAGTAACCAAATTAAACTATATCAACTAAGTGAATTAATAAAAATAACCTGTGTAAAGGCTTTTTCAAACTAAAAAATGATCTTGTGAACTCTGTGACCTGTTGACCTGAACAACTGAAAGAATCAGAATCAAGAATCATTATTTCTTGGCAGAAATGCTTTTAAACACTTGCTGTACATTCAGCTGACATAAAAATCTTGTTTTCAAATATGTAGAATAATTGTGAATTTATCAGTAGCAGTAGTAGTTTTAATATTTTAGTTATTTTTTTGCAGGCACCTTTTTTGTCCGTCAAATGTATTTAAAATAAACTAAAATTAAAGAGAGAATGTTATTTAACTGTCGAACCTTGCCATAATTTTATTTATTTATAGATTTTTTTAAATTGAAAAAAAAATGTTTATGGTCTTGGTCTCGGTCTTGGCTCCCGAAAGTCTTGGTCTTGTCTTGGTCTCGGTGCATTCTGGTCTCGGGCAAGTCTTGGTCTCGGATAGTGCGGTCTTGAACACAACACTAGCTGCTGGTACATGGGGTCTCCACCACTAAGCCCACCAAGGTGATCTCACAACACCTGCAAACATTAAACTAAAGACAAAGATCAAAAAGTTGACCAGGACCAACACTTAAAGTGGACCAGACACACACCACAATAATTATAAAGAGCTATTAGAGGCAAACATTGTCCTCAGTATTAATAACAGAATAAACTCATATTTGATGTATGGTCAGGTAAAAGTAAGAACAGACAATGAACAACATTAACAAAGAGTCAACTTTAAAAAGTACTGTAGAGATAGTGAATCCTGAGATGTAGTGTAGGGAGAGCGTCCAGCCCTAGCACACAGTATTGTTTAATCCATCTACACTGTCAGCAGATGATAGAGCAGCAGTCTAGGAACTACAAGTCACTGAAATATTATTAAACACAATAAGACCAAAACAGCAGTAACAAGCAGTTAGTCTGTACCAGTGAGACATTTTATATCAGATTATTATTGTTTTTACACAGCGTAGCTTCACTGTTTTTATATCTTTTTAACCAACCTACATCTTTTTATTAAAAATAAATAAATCCAAGGCTCATCACTAATTAGAAATGTAAATAAAAACATTAACAACAAAGTCATGTTAGTGCGCTTAACAAAATATAAAGTCCATAGTAAGAAAGAAAAAACCCAAGAAGAAGAAACTTTGAAGCCTATATTTACAATATACAGTCATTTTTAGCAAAGTGTCTTTAATAGGAATCAAATAAACACAAAGAACAAATATTTTATGATCTTTAATATTTCATCTTTCAAATAAAAAGTGTGATTAACAATCTACAGTTATTCTTATAAATGTTTTGTTTTCTATTGTGATTTCGCACATTTATTTTTTCAAATAAAAAGTACAATGAACAATAGCAGTAATTATTATCATTTCTTCCATCTTTTATATTTTGCATACTTGATAGACGTCATAGGAGGGATAAAAGCAAGTTTAAAAAATATTGAATATGATTAAAACTACAATTAAACTTATTTCTGTTAAATATTGTTTTATTTACATTACATAACATTTATATAATATATGCATCACCTTTGTAAATCTGTTTCAACATTTGTAAAAGTGTTTTTCTGTTTATTTTTTTAGATAATTATGCACATTTGTAAATTTGTTGTAGCATTGCATTGTATGAAATGTGTGTGTTTATTGATGGATGATGGACAGAATGCTGGATCACTACCTACTGCTGTTTTCAGGAGGTCTTGGTAGCTTTTCTTCTCCTGCAGCTCAGCTTGTGATGTCCATGCTGAACTAGCAACAAGTTCAGGCTGCTGCCACGCAGCAAACTCATTCTGATCACTTTTAATAAGAGGGCTGTTTAATCACATACTATGATGCATTCTGAAGCCAAACTGGTGATAGCTCAACAACTTGTGTTTTTAATCAACTTATCAAGTCTCCCCGTGACCCTGAAAAAGGAAGAAGTGGGTCAGAAAATGGATGGATTATCAAGTCTATGAACAAAGCCTTTTTCTCTAATGTTTGAAAGCTGATGAAGCAATGATACTGGTCTGTAGTTAGAGCTGCTTTTATTAACACTCTAATACATGGAACACTTTCACTGTTTGATTATTTATTACAAATAAACCACTTTGGAATGATTTATTGAAGACACACAACTTTTTTTTACTATATATTCTATATTAATTCATGAAAAGTTCATTTCAAAGCAATAAGTTGACATTTCATGATGTATTTTTTTAACAATGTGAACTATTTATTTTTAATCTACAGAATGAATAAACAATGAAGATAAACTTTTATTGACTTGACTATTTTGGAATTCATCTGTGTTTCTTGGCTCAACAATCTCCTTAGTGAGGTCGTATCCAACATTCACCAAATACCTGTTAAATTTAGGATTAATATCTGTTATTCTTTCACTACATCATTACTCTTTATTAAATCATTTGCATAATATGTTGTTCTTTTTGATGATTACATCAGTCCGTGTTTTTTAATGTTACTCTTATTCTGTTTTAAGTTTTCAGGTTAATATATAGAAAGTGTGTATTCGTACGGTTGCCGTATGGACAAATCCAGGTGCTACTGGAACATTTACCGAAGTACTTAGGGTTAGGTTATAACTCTATATCACAACAATTCTTAGGGTTAGGTTTAGTCTTAGTCACGTGACCTAACACTGCGCAAAAAGCCCAAGAATCGAACCCCGAATATTCCAAGATATGAGTCAAATACGGTGATATCCACCTGGGATACTCTCCGAACAGCAGTTGAAGTCGATGTCATGTTTGGAGCATGTCAAACTCCGGATATGGGAACACTTTTATACTTGCCATATCCCGGAGTTCAATTCTTCCCGGATACTCTCCCCGGTCATATCCGAAGTCCGAACACCACTAGTATTTTGATTCCGAATACTGCACCGATACTCTCCCCGGTCATATCCGAAGTCCGAACACCACTAGTATTTTGATTCCGAATACTGCACCGATACCCTTCCCGGTCATATCCGAAGTCCGATATACAATTCATGGCCCATAGGGTGACTCACCATACCCAGGACAGTTAAATGCAGTGTCCCTAACTCTATACTAGGTCCACTTAAACCTTTTTCCCCTTTGTACCAATTGTCTCATCAAAAATGGCAGATCTACTTTGAAGATAGAGACTATCAAGATAAATATTAAAAACAAAAATCCCGTAGTGCACATTACATTTTATTCTATCACAATAAAATTAGAATGAGGTAGGAAAAGAAACACACACACACATTTATCACAAAAACAAAATTTTAAACATCTCTATCTGAGTCTTCATCCACCTCACTCACATGCAGATAGATAGATGTTTTATCTGAATTAGGGCAGAGCCTTTTTGAAAAGTGTCCAGAGTCTGTGCATAAGTGAGTGGATCTTGGCTCAACACTTTTTTTTCTGTTATTGCCCAGTGCTTTCTGGCAGGTTTCCTTCATCTCTGACAGCTGTGTTGCTTTGGTAGAGGCAGATTTGTAAACAGTTTTTTCTTCTGGAGAGAGGATCCTCTGTCCCACTTTGACCCATTCCTTGAAAAGCTGTGTGACAAATGGGAAGAGAGGTCAGTATCCTGACCATTTTTATTTCAGCTGTCCTAACATGAACACAAGACCCACTTTAAATATTTAATCCCATACATTTCTTGGCTAACACAATGTAACAAAACAATTATGGGTCCTTAAATTATGACATTAAATGATAACAGAAACAAATCCATTGCTGTTATTAATTGTTGTTCCAATTGGTTTATTGATGCATTAACCTTAGCTCAACAGCTTGTCGCAGGCAATTAAAATGTCTTAAAGAGTCACTTTAGAAATAGCCTGTATACACTTTGTTTACAGGTGATTGATAAATACCATGATCAATAAATGCAGCAGTATGGAGCACGGCAATAACACTGGATCTCTCCTGGTGGTTAAGAGTCTTCCTACTCTTTACGTCCTCCTTGGTCCCATTCAGGTCCTGCTCCTCACTGGCCTCGTAGGATTCTAAAGCCATGTTGCAGCTCCTAGTGAATGAAAATGACAACACAAATACTATGTCATGAATTCATACTAAATGTATTATTTTAAGGCATCTGAAAAGGATAATGATCACTCAAATACATTAAATTAGGTCCCCAGATTAATGTGATCAGACTTACTTCTAACTTGGCTTGTGCCCCAGTGTGGCTCAGCATCTTAAATGGCCCCCATCACAGCCATGGTCACTTTTTCATTGTGATCAGAACAGAATCTGTGGTGGTGGTGGTGGAGGTAGAAGATACTCATCATTCAGCAAAACATGTTACAAAAAAAAAAACAAAAAAAATCTAACTAACTGTGTTTTGTAATTTTCACTAACAGTACCAATTCAGAGGGAAAAAGACCAAAAACATACTTGCTAGACCTTCCATTGCAGCTCTGTGAGGCTTCTATATGTATGACGGATCAAGCCCTGTATGGATATAAATACAGTGGTGATCAAATGTGTGCAATGTAGAGGACAGACATAAATACATGCTTGGACATACAATCTAGCCATAGTACATGGATTCTTGGACATGCAATACACAAGTGGTTCTCAACCTGTGGGTTGGGACCCTTCCACTCTATTAGAGTTTTTTTTTTCCGATTGCTAGCAAGTATTGGTTGAAACTGAAGTCACATGTTCAAAACTCTAAACACAGCCTGCACATCCATCAGTCATCTCAGCTCAACAGTTACTCTCATCTCCAAAAGTGTTTCTCACCAACAAAACACTTCATACACGTCTCAAAAGAAGCTCATTCAACCACAACACTAACAAATAATCTCATCTAGTCACTCTGAGCACACTGAACTACTAAATACTAACAACAAAGAGCATTACATTGTCAGGTAAATCAGTATTTTAATACAAAATAAGATCTTTGCACAAAAAAACATAAAAATTACTGTAAACAAAAAAATAATCTATAGGGTACAGTTATATAAAACACAAAATACTATAATCAATATATTTCATTTAGCTGATGTGTTTTGAACAAAGTGTGTTAGCATTTTAAAAATGTGCTGTAAACGTTTAGTGTTTTGCAGGTGGTGAACTAATTATAATATTAATAATTAAAACTAGTGAGTGAGAAAAGAGTTGATGAATGTTGTTGACCGTGGTCAGTGCATGTGTTTTGTGTGAAAACAATGAAAAATGAGTCACAGTTTAGTCCACATGGACTGAGAGATTTGCAGACCGTGTTCAGAGTTTTGAACATGTGACTTCAGATTAGACCAATGCTTGTTAGCATTGAAAAAAAACACTAATACACATGAAAAATAGTCACACTGACCAAAAACAAATCTAATATAATAACACTTACCCTCCTTGATCTTAATCGGTCACGTCTGAGCTGAACTCTTCACAGCTGTGATGAAGATGTGGTTTGTACTGAAGCTCCTGCAGTAGAAGTTCCCCTGTTACCCTGATTAGCATGTGTATAGCTCACAGCATTTTCATTTACATGTTAAAGCCTCTCCTAGAATTGAGGGGAAAGGTCATGGGGGTCCTCCCCCCAGAAATGTTTTAACAAAAGACATGCAAATTCCTGCATTCTGGTGAATTTTAGCTGCAAGAACAAGTAAAAATTCTTACTAAAAACGTTGGTACAATAATTTTTCTGAACTCAGTCACACTTCTGTCACAACCAGTGTTGTTCTAGTTACTGAAAAAACATAACTAGTTACTGTTACTAGTTACTTCATTCACAAATGAACTCAGTTACTATTTTGATTACTTACCCCAAAAACTAATGAGTTACATGAAAAAGTAACTTTTAAGTTACTTAGAATTAAAGAATGCATTATTTTTTGGGTCATCTGTGTCTGTACAGCTTCATATCAGCGCTGTATCAGAAAAGAATCACTGTTGATCAACTCTGTAGTGGAGGAACAGTGGTTAATGAAGCTGACTCATAATCAGAGGTTTGAATCCCTCCTACTCCTACTGTATTAACATTGCTTTGGATAAAAGCCTCTGATAAATGAAATGTTATTGTATCTAACCCTACAGTTTATAATCATTTACATTAACAGAACTAAACTCTGCTCAGTATTAATCTTTACAAATACCAATCTGACTGAAACACTACGTATTCTATTCTTTCAATACCAGTTTATTTACCTGAGACCAGCAGAAACTGAAAATGTTACAAGGAATTCTGAAATAAATAACACAAAACAACCTGAATATTATTCAGAATCAAAGGTCAAAACTTAAAGTGGCTTCAGCTTCATAAAATCAGTTGTGTTTAGCTTTTAGAATGTTCCTTTACAGGCATCAAAGAATGGAATGGGCTCCAAGATCATCTAAAGAACAACACAGCTTCTCATGGACAGTCAAAGATTGACTTTAGCACAACCATGTACGTAAGCAATGAGACTAATCAGATATAACTGAGGCAGATTGAAACTAAAAAGACAGTTTGGAAGAAAAATACACAAAATCTAAATTTTTAACAAATAATTCTAATTTAAATACTAAACTTAATACACATTAAACAACTCACATACAGATACCAAATAAATCAAAGCAGGCACAATAGACCCCTAAATAATAAATAATAATAAATCAATTAATAGATCTTTAACATAATTTGTATTGCTTTAAATCAGCAGTAAATTTAATCTTTAACTAACTACAAGAAATTGATCATTTGATTTGTAAATGTAAAATATCTTCTAATTAAAAGAATACTGTTGATATACACTTTTGAAATCTATGATTTGGCCTTTATAATTTATGTGTGTCTTTATCTTTGATTTTGCCGAATGGCAATGATTACATGATGTTTTTGCATTCGGAATTATTTACTCCGATTTAAATCATTCAGAATTAAAGTGGTAATTCCCGAACGAGGTTTACATGGAAAACAGGTTCATTCGTCTTTAGATAATTCCGCTTTAGGGCTGGGGGTTGGGAAGGCTCGGACTGGACAGGGGGACAGGGGTTTATCAGGAAAAACATACAACAAACATTTTATTGTCGTCTATGAAACAGAAGACCACACACGAGAATTGTTTTCACCTTTATTCTGATTTAGTTTTGAAGCATCAGCTCAACAATAACACATGGTTTCAGTTTGGACCACGGAGCGGAAGGAGATATGAACTAATCACTGGTAAAAATCCCAGTAAAACTCTGAAAATAATCACCAGTAATAAATATTTGCTCCCTGGTAAAGACAGTAGCTCTAATAACAGGTAAAATGATAAACTGGTGATATTACAGCCTGAGAATGCAGCACTGGGACGCATTTACTCCGGGGGGTCCTAGTGCCAGCCGTCCGATGAAGCCTGTTACGTTTACCGAGGTTCGTGTGTGTTTAATAAGTCCGTGTATGTCCGTGTGAAAGTCTGCATGCTTATGTCTTTGTCCATCCACTCTTTTCATGATATCCATGTCTTTTAAGGCTCTTATCAAATAGTCTAGGCTGGAGTCCGGGCCGTCGCTATCTTGGATTATGTCGTCACCAGCGCGTCATCTTCGCAAGTCGCGCATGCGCAAAACAATACAGATTAAAATAAAGCGGCTTTAACCAAGTTAAGTGTTTACAAGAAAGAGGAATTATCTAATTTGGAATCAAAAACGGAATAAACCAGCCACATAATTTGGAATTAACTGTACTTGGCAATTAGAACGATTCTGATTCTGATAAGGTTTAGGGGGGAAACACTTTTTCACACCACTGTAGTTCAAACCACAGATTTCATAGACATCACATCCTGGATGAGCTGTAATTTTCTCCTTAACCAGGATAAAACCAAAGTGATTTTATTTTGTCCAAAACACCTCAGAGTTCAATTATCAGAGTAAATAGTGTCTCTGGATGGCATTACTCTGTCACCCAGCACCACAGTAAAAAACTTAGGCGTTGTCTTTGATACTGACTAATCTTTTAATTCTCATATTAAACAAATCACAAAGACAGCCTTCTTCCACCTCCGTATTATCTCTAAAATCAGGAATGTCTTGGCCCAGAGTGCTGCTGAAAAACAAATACACGCATTTGTTACATTTTGTTATATTTTTTTATGTTTATTTGTTTATTATGTTTTCTACATTATTATATGTTTGTGCAGCAGACAGAGAAGTCCATCTGCCTCCAATTTAACTTCCTGAAATGTCTGTGCAGCGCACTGACGTCCACATTAAATGAGCAAAATGCTCATTTAAATGGGGCGGTCTGCACCACTGCATGCACGTTAATTATTGCTGCAATCTTAGTGAATTCCTCACAGTAGGTGAGGAAACTGCGTCATCAAAGGATTTAGAGAAGCAACTGTTTTACCACCCTTTAGTTCAGATCTTAGTGAATACGGCCCTCAGTCTGCTGGTCTTCTTGAAGTTTCTAGTGTCTAGAAGTAGAACAGGAGACAGAGCATTCAGTTACCAGGCTCCTCCCCTTTGGAACCAGCTCCCAATCTTAGTACAGGAGGCTGCTACTCTCTCCACCTTTAAAAATAAACTCAAAACCTACTTATTTGCTAAAGCGTATATCGTATAATAGCAATAACCTAAAACGGACATGGTCTCGTTGTTTTGGTCATAATCACCGACCATTACACGTAAATGGACAACACCTCAGACCGTTACATTCAAAATCTACTAATTTACTAAAGCGTACATCGTATAATTGATATCATTTAAAGCAGACATGGTCCCCTCTGTAGTGATCGCTGAGATGCCTACGTGTGCCCAGTACAAGACGAAACCTCATCTGTAGTGGTAGCATTTCAGAGCATGGCATCGATACGAGTATATCGTAGTGTATCATGTTTATCCTGCAGTCTGTGTCTTGCGGCTGAAGCTAGTAGTTCCTGATTAATGGTGCCTTGATGCTGGAGCTGGCAGTTCCTGGTCGATGGTTCATGGTTCAACTAGTCTGGGACACTCAGATGTTCTGTCCTCTATCCTGTTCTGATAGTCTTTCTGTTCACTAACCCCAACCAGTCGAGGCAGATGACTACCACCTCTGAACCTGGTTCTGCTGGAGATTTCTTCCTGTTAAAAAAAATGTGGAGTTTTTTCTTCCCACCGTCGCTAAATGCTTGTTCATGTGGATCTTGTTGGGTTTTCTTACTGTGCATTTTATATTGTTAAGCACTTTGAGATGAAAGTTGAACTGAATTGAATATTTGACCAGATATGGGGCATATCAAAAAACTCCGGATATGCATCGGAAATGTCTGTATTCTCGACAGAATCAAAAACCGGATATTCTCGATTCTTGCTCTTTTTGCGCAGTGATCATTTTGTTCAGAGATCACATGATGTGGAGGAAAATATTTAGATTTTGGGGCTGAATAATTTAAGTTCCCATTGATTTGTAAATGAAGGTCTTCAGTGGAAACAGTTTGACTTTGTTCTTACAGGATTAATGAACAACTTGTAATGAGCTCATGATTGGCTAATTAGGGTCCTATAATATCTGCATTAATGGAATCACAGACAAAAAGACAGAATCGTTAAATAAAAATAGAATCCACTGTTAAATGCAGAAAGTTACATATTATGAATGAAACACTGTCATCGTGAGGCAAAGGGAAATGTTTCAGGGGACCGTTCATTTGGTGCACCCCAGCACCCCTCCTGGTCCTGAGCTAAACAACATGTTGAAGCGTCCACCTGAAACACGTCTAAACTACCAAAATACTGAGCAGACCAGTTCCCACATAACTTTGATGTGTCTGTGAAGCTACGGCCATTTCTGGTGAAGAGTTGCAGTTGTTCTGTTGTTGTGGACGAGATCAAGGATGACAGGGATTGTAGAGTCTGAAGCATTGTAGGTTCATGATAACTTGATAATGCCCTGCGCAGCAGGGATGTGATCTCTTCCTGTATCACACCGGCCGACTCTCCATGGACCCGAGAGTGATTCACGCCGGCAAAACAGGGAGGAGCAGAACTAAACTGCAGCCTGTAACCCTTCAATATTGTTCGTAACACCCAAGGCGGAGCCGCGAGAGCTCTCCATCCTTCTATCCTCATGGAGAGAGATGTCAAGTGCTTTGGTTCATCCATTGATTCATCTCGCGGCAGCATGCCGTACGTCACCAGAGGGCCCAACCGCAGCGCGGAGCCCGGCGTCACAGGCCGCAGCCCAAGCGGGCATGCTAGGGCGCGGCTCGCACCGTCCACACCACCTGCCCCAGAAAACCCCAGCCCACGAACCAGCCACAGCCCAGCAGGACCGCACAGCCCCAGCTGGCGCAAGAACAGCAGCCCAGGCCCCGCCCCCACCAGACAGCGCAAGCCACAGGGCAACGGCACACAATTGGTGCGGAGCAGCAGCCCCCAGCAAACCCCCCCCCATGCCCCCCAGAAACCCACCGCCCCACCACACCTGACCGCACCCTCCTGATGTATTTGTACTCTACACGGCGGCCCAGCTGTCAACAGAGGGGCCAGGCCCCCTACCCGACAGGCCCAATTGTGTGAAACTACCCACCCCCCTGTTATTATTATCTCCATTCCCCAATGGAGAGGCACTTCCCTATCCGATGAGTGAATGTGTGTGTTTAGTGAATGTATGAAGTGCTATTAAAAAAGGGTGGATGGAGGGGAGCGGTGCTCCCCATCCAACCTATGTGTATATAGGGTACTAGGAGTGTGGATGGACGACAAGCTGACCTGGAAAAAACATATACAAATAGTTAAAAACAAAGTTGCCAAAAGCAGTTACATCCTATGGAAGCTTCAACAAATCCTACACACCAAATCACTTAAAACAATCTATTCTTCACTCATAGCATCGCACTTAAATTACTGCTCCGAAATATGGAGTAATAACTACAAAACGTATCTTGAACCACTATTTAAACTACAAAAAAAAGCTATAAGAATTTTACATAAAGTACCACACAACACACACACAAACGAATTATTTGAGAAGTCAAAATACCTAAAACTGCAAGAAATAATACACTACAACACACAAATACACACATTTAGGGCTTCATCAAAAATACTACCACATCGAATACAAAAACGTTTCACATACAATCAAAATTCCTATGAATTCAGACATAATAATGTGTTTAGACCAAACAGGGTTAAATCTAACGTTGGCAAACATAGTTTTGTGTATAGAGCCATGAACCTCTGGAACAGCCTTGATGCAGAGACACAACAGTCCATTAATCTGAAACGATTTAAGGAGAAAACGAGGAGTACATTTCTACACACATACAGATCTCAAGTCAACTCTTCATTAAACTCTACAGCGACAACATGGAACTCATTAACTGGTCATTGAGCGCCAAAGATACGGAGAAAAAGGACAGTGAAGAGGAGTAACAACAGGAACAATGACTGCAGACGAGAACACATCACATAAAAAAGGACAAAAAAAAAGAAACGAGGTTGGATGTAAAATTATCTGTGTTCAAATTAGGGGACGGATCTGGATAAGCATAATGCTTTTTTCCGTCGCCCTTTCCGGCATGCAAAAAAAAAAAAAAAAAACAATGATGTGATTTTGCTCTGAATGTCAAATGAATTTCTGTGAATGCAACCATGTCGGAAATGAACTGAATAAATAAATAAATAAATAAATAAATAAATATGTGTATGTGGTGCAATAGCTCCGGAGGGTGGAAGTGGTGGTCCCACCCTCCAGGGGGTGGTGTGTTGAGGTGTAAATAAAATTGGAGGGATTAGTAGGGCAGCCAGAGGTGGGAGTGCCGCCCCTGCGCCACTACTTAGTAGCACAGGAGGCGGCCCCCTCCAACCCTGGCCTCACCATCCAGCCCCCCAAAGGTTGGGTAAATGTGTGTGGTGCACCAAGTGGGTGAGCCAGACCACCTGGGAGTGAGTGAAGTGTCCATGTAGGAGGCCTGTCTGGTATGAGCCCGGCCCGTCCACATAGCGGGCCCCGCTAAAGCAGGGGACGGCCGAGCAGGAGAGAGGCCAGTGCCCACACCAGGGCCAGCACAGGCCTGCACGGCACCACCATACAGCACCCTCCACAGGGAGGCAACCCTGGCTCTCCCTAAGCACCCCCAGCCAGGCACCGCACACGAGTGCCGCCAGCAGAGGCCTAAAGGTCTAAAGTTGGGGTTGTGCCAGATTGGAGACAGCACGCTAGTTTTTAATTGAACATTTGTAATGTCCAGGGCTTTCCACCACGCAGTCAGGGTGGAGGCAATCAGTGGGTTTTTAAAGCAGTTATGACGTTTGAGGGTCGTAGAGATAAAAGGGAGATCAGAGAGTTTAATATGTTTGCAGTCTAGCTGTTCTATTTCTAGCCAGGTGTTGTAGTATTCTTTTGGTTTTAGCCATTCTGTTAATTATAATATTTGGTTTGCGAAGTAATAATGTATGAAATTAGGGGCATCCAACCCTCCCTCGTTTTCATTTTTTTGAAGGGTTGAAAGGCTTATTTTGGGTTTTTTATTCCTAGCATAGAATTTTGTAATTGCAGAATCTAATCTTTTGAACCATTGTGTTGGTGGTTTCAGTGGATCATAGAGAACAGATAGTTTATTTTAGGTAAGATTTTCATTTTAACTGAGGCTATTCTGCCAAGCAGTAAGATAGGGAGATTGTTCCATCTCTGCAGATCTTCTGTGACTTTATCCAACAGTGGATCCAGGTTCAGTTTAATTCATTCATTTAGGTTTGGTGATATATTTAAGCCTAGATATTTAATTATATATGTGGGGGAGGGGTATTGTGGGTTTTGGTTTGCCAGGTTTCATGATTTTTTGTTAATGGAAGGATTGATGATTTTGACCAGTTAATGGAATAGTCTGATAGTTTAGAGAAGATGTGAGATTAGCCTCTGATGCTACCATTAGCTAAGGAGGAAGAAGCAGGAACATGTGATATTGTGAAGTATCAGCAGCTCACAGCACCACATACTAACAGAATATGTGGACCTGAGATAAAACCATCAACTAACTGAGCTAAACGGTAACCGCTACGTGTCGAGAGGAAGAGGAAGTAAAGTCTGTGTGATCGACGGGGGGAGGATGGGCCTTAACTGTGAACTAGATATCAAAATAATAGGTGACATGTAGGTGGTAGCAGTACCTTTGAATGCAGAGCTCAGATGGAGAGGAAAGGAGTTTACAAGACAGAAAATGTCTGATGTTTCCACCAGTGCAGCCAACAAGAGCATGTGTAGAACTTTAGTGGATTATTGGAGTGTGGCGATGGTGAGATAAAATGATTAAAAAGCAGTGACACTCTGCATGTCCGTGAGGAAGAGGAAGTTGTGTGTGTGCAGACTGATGGGAGAGACTTGGAGGAACGCCGAAATACGGTAAGAAATCCATTCAACTCTGACCTCTATAGCAAAATAAAATGAATTTTCTCATCAAAAGCCCTGTCTCAGTGTTAGTTTTTACATATAAGGAAACAATGTCCAGATGTTAGAGTTAAAAAAAATAAAAAGCTTACAAGTCACTTTTTAGAAAAAGGCTTTTTCTCAGCTTTTTGGTCTGAAACTGAAACTTTAGATTTGTGTCAAACTTGCTCTATTCAACAGCTGATTACAAAAGAATGAAACGAGACAGAAACAAATTCTTTTTTCTGCTGAAAGTAGAGGCTTCAATCTTCAACCCCCCACTGTGAATGGCTGTAATTAATTATGATAGTAATTATTATTATTGCTAATATTATTTAGTGAGAACTACACATCACAATAACAGTTTATTGAGAATAAGAGAGATAGGAGGAACATAATGAAAGTAGAGCTTTATTTAAAATAAAAAAACAAACTTTACACTGTGTTCCCTTGTCTGGGTCACACACTAAAACTTGAACTCTTGTGCCTCTTGGCTGCTTCAGGGTCATAAAAAGATGGAGCAGGTCTTTTGGGGGGTGGTCCATAATGCAGCCTTTTGTGGTGGGTTGCTTGATATTTGGGCTCATTTTCCAGTTTCTTCTGTAACGTTGAACACAGAGCAGAAAGATCCAGACTTCTGAAGGATGGAGACCAATCTATCCACCCAGCTTCTCCATCAGCTGTGCTATCCTCCTCATCAGACACCAGAAGTCCATCTCTTCCTCTAAAACATCTGTCCTCACTCCCAGCAGCTGGAAACACAAGCAGTAGAATTATTGATGTTCTATGGCAGTGGTTCCCAAACTTTTCACAGTCCTGTACCCCTTCAGACATTTAACTTGAAGCTATGTACCCCCTACTCCTGCAAACTTCAAAAACAGAATAATGTAGTGCAGTTTTTCAACCTTGGGGTCGTGACCCAATGTGGGGTCGCCTGGAATTCAAATTGGATCCCCTGAAATGTCTCATTTAGATGAATAAAAACACTGATTAAAATGTTACTTTTAAAATGTTTTAATTATTGTTTTTCAAATCATTACACCACACACAACACTCTTAAACAACTGTATTCTATACTTTCACTTTCTCAAATATAAATCTAGTTCAAATAAAATGCAGCATGAAAATATCTGAGCTGGTGCATCTTGTGACTTTTAAAAATGAATCCTGGCAACAACAAACATTATCAAAAGCTAATTTTAGTCCCTGGAGACATATTTTAAACACATGCTCATATGAAACAGAAGCTAACAACTGAACACGCTACACATGGCACAGTCTGCTAACTTACTACTGTTCATAAAACTGAACTCTTATCAAACTCAAATATCAAAACTACAACGTCATGAAACTCTTCATTTGTTAGTCACTTATTTCTGACATATAAGCTGTGTTTCTGACTATAAACATACCTGAAAAGAGGAGAAATGATCACAAATGTGATTCAGGTCTGATTCCTTCATCAGGAGCATTAGTAGAATGAGGAAAACAGCACGTGTGGGGGCGGAGACAAAACCAATCCATCCCAGATAGTCTAACTCAGAACACTCAGTGGATCACAGATAAACATCACTCAGTCAGAATTGTAACAATAAAGAGTGAAGTAAATCATGTCTATTTAACACTCTTTTAACACTTTTAACTGTCTTTTAACATTCAAGTGGTATTTAAGTATTTAAACTCATCAACTCAGTGTTTTAATCTAAACTATGTGTGCATTGCTTTTTATCTTGTCACATATAAGATGTGCAATTTACAATACATTACATCACCAACAACATAAATACACATCATTACAAAAACCAACACAAATACACAATAACTCCAGAAATCACAAATTTTATAGGAAAAATACACAAAAGGACAACAGAAATGCACAAATTGTCTCATAACTACGGTGGCTGAGAAGTGCAAAATACATTTACAAATACCACAACATATTTACAAATTATTGCAACACTTTTACAAATGCCACAACAAATTTACAATTCTGAAAACAAATTTACTATATAATTTATTTATTTATTTATTTTTTTTAAATGCAAATAGCAAAACACTTTTACTAATGTTGAGACAGATTTACAAAGGCACATTGTAATTGTAAAAATGTTTCCATATTTGTTCATTTGTTTTGACCTTTTGTAAAAGCGCCCTGATATCAATAATGAGATGGACTGGCCTGCACTCCCTTCTCAGACTGCAGCCTCAACATCAACTCCCTTGTCTGCCCAGGCACAAAAGTGGACATCTGCTAAAGGCAGGAGTATCACCAAGTCACAAACCCAGTTTCATGTAGAACTGGGTAATCGATTCGCCCCACTGCTGAATGACCAAGGATCTGGCTCTAATGAGGTCAACACACAACCTTCTGGAACTGCGAAGACTGAAAGTGCTTCAGGAAAACAAAAGCGACATGGTAGGCCAAAGCAACAACCTCACACACTGATAGTGGGAGACGTTTCTGTTAAAGATGCTCAGAAGATGTTTAGCAGCAACGTGAAACTGATCTGCTTACCTAATGACACAGTATCAGACCTGGCTGACAAAATCTTGCATATCGTTGCAGATTACCCACATTTGAAAAATGTTGTGATTCATTTTGGGTTAAATGATTTAGCCAAGGAGGAGTCTGAGGTGTTAAAGCAGGATTTCAACCATCTGCTAAAAACTGTGAGCTGTATACAGCCTAAAGTGTTCATCAGTGGCCCGATACCTCCAGTCCGCAAAGGAGATCTGAAATTCTCAAGGATTTACTCTTTGAATAAATTTCTGTCTTCGGCTTGTGCTGCCCTTTCACTAAATTTTATAGAAAATTTTCCTATTTTTTGGGAACGTCGTCATCTTTTTAGAGCAGATGGACTGTGTCTAAACAAGGCTGGAGTAAAACTCTTCACATCCAACTTGTTTTACTTCACCAGTCACACTGCTATCAGTTCTGATAAAGACAGAGGACAACATGTACCATCGGAGAACAAAACAACAAGGAAAGAACATGGAGTCAATGAGCTTCCAGCAAGAAATAAAAATCGCCAAAATGAAGAGGTCAACCCAACCCCCGCATCTCAGGACCCACCTGCTTCACCCCAAAATTCACCTACTTCCACCTCATCCAGCTTCTCTCCTACCCCTGCCTTCTTGGATTTAACTGCCCAGATGAACGAGCTGGTTCTGGCTGGCACAAGACTGACACCCCACCCTTTACCCCACCATGGTCAATCTGCACCACCCATCCCTCCTCGACGATACCAGGCTCAGGATCACTCTTCTCCTCAAGCCAGCTGTGTTCATCTTAGAGCGACACAGGTCTGATGTGTGCTGGGTCTAGACTGCAATAGCTCTATTTTTAGGAACAACCAGAAAAAGTCAGGGCCCTATGGAGTTAATGCAGCTTCTTTAATTCCTGTGGTGACAGGTAACACAGGTAAAATTGTGAAATTAAAGAAAAGCAAAAAGCTTTATAGAGATAAAAATTTGACTCCTATAACATGTCATCCAAAAAGTCCACCAGTGTCTCCAGTAAAGTCTTTAAAATTAGCTCTTCTTAATGTTAGATCTCTTGTTAACAAGTCACTAATAATTAATGATTTTATTTTGACACATCACTTGGACTTTTTATTTCTTAATGAAACATGGTTGAATGATGGTATCAGTAATACTATTCTCAATGAAAGTTCACCACAAGACTTTATTTATTTCAATAAGTGTCGTACTTGCAGGAAAGGTGGTGGAGTTGCTGCCATTTTTAAATCAATATTTCAGTGCAAAGAAATAACATTTGGTGATTTTATCTCCTTTGAATATATGTCATTCTTACTGAAGGGTGATTCAAGAGTTCTGTTTTTAGTCATTTATAGACCCCCAAAATATTCGGGAGAATTCATGGATGAGTTTGCTGAACTGCTGTCAGTTGTATGCACTGAATACAACTTTTTAATAATAACAGGTGACTTAAATATTCATGTAGACAATAACATGGACAATACTTCCAAAGAACTGTATGCTTTAATGGATACTTTTGGTCTTACACAACATGTGACTGGTCCGACACACACTCAAGGTCACACTTTGGATCTGGTTATCTCTAAAGGTGTTGATATCTCTGCTGTTGATGTAAGAGACTTAGCTCTATCTGATCATTTCTGTGTCTTTTTTGACATAGAGACTGTAACATCTGTTCCCCCTAGTTATGTGTGTTTAAAGAAAAGGTACATAAATGAGAACACAAGTGCACAGTTTATGGAAGCCATAGCAATGACACCAACATTGAGTGCTGAGACAGTTGATGATCTTCTGGATGAGTATAATAGAAACGTCTGTAATGTCATAGATGTGGTGGCTCCAATCAAAACTAAGAGAAAACCAAACACACAGAAAACACCTTGGAGGAGGACTGAGATAATGCAGAATTTGAAATCTGACTGTAGAAGAGCTGAGCGTAAATGGAGATCAGCAAAACTCCAAATTCATCTAGAACTGTACAAAATAAGTCTGCGAAAATTCAATGATGGCTTGTTCAAAGCAAGGCAGCAATACTTTTCTGAAATTATTGCCAAAAATGTCAACAACTCTCGCACGTTGTTTTCTGTAATTGAAAAGCTCACAACCCCCCCAGATCAGATAGCCCCTGAATTACTGTCAGCTGGAAAATGCAATGAATTTGCTGTATATTTCAATGAAAAAATACAATCAATAAGGTCAAACATCAGAACAAACCAGCAAAATCACAAAAAGCTTGAACAGCTTCAACCACTGAGGGATGAGTCAACTACAATGTTAGAGTTTATTACAGTGAACCCAAAAACAATAGAGGAGACTGTTCAGCAGCTGAATCCATCAACGTGTTGCCTTGACACAATACCCTCAAACTTCTTTAAAACTGTTGTAAAGTCAATTGTCACTGATTTGTGTCAGATAATTAACTGCTCATTCCAATCAGGCACCGTACCAAAATCCCTGAAAGTAGCTGCTGTGAAACCGCTGTTAAAAAAGAGAACACTGGATGCCTCTATACTGGCTAACTATAGACCAATCAGCAACCTTCCATTCATGGCCAAGATCATTGAGAAGGTGGTCTTCAACCAACTGAGTCAATTCTTAACATTCAACAAAATATTTGATAAATTTCAGTCAGGTTTTCGTTCTCATCACAGCACTGAAACTGATCTTATCAAAGTGATCAATGACATAAGGTTGAACACTGATTCAGGAAAAGTATCTGTTCTCATTCTGTTGGATCTAAGTCTGCATTTGACACTGTAGATCATACAATTTTGTTGCACAGATTGCAAACATGGGTTGGACTAAATGGAAAAGTAATGCAATGGTTTAAGTCATACTTGGAGGAGCGAAGCTATTTTGTAAGCATTGGAAACTTTGAATCTGACAGATTACCAATGTCCTGTGGGGTTCCTCAGGGATCTGTTCTTGGACCCCTTCTGTTTAACCTTTACATGCTTCCTTTAGGACAAATTTTACAGAACTGTAAGGTTGATTATCAGAGCTATGCAGATGACACACAACTATATCTATCACTGAACCCAGATGACCATGGTCCCATTGAGGTGTTGTGTGACTGTTTAGAAAAAGTAAACTGCTGGATGAGTGAAAACTTCCTTCAACTAAACCATGACAAGACGGAGGTGATTGTCTTTGGTAACAAGGAAAAGAGGACTGCTGTCAGCAATTATCTTGAGTCTCGATCTTTAAAAGCTAAAGACCAAGTCAAAAACCTTGGTGTTCTGATTGACTCAGATCTTACATTCAGCAGTCAGATCAAATCTATCACAAAAACAGCCTTCTACCACCTAAAGAACATCTCCAGAGTGAAAGGTTTAATGGCTCAGAAAGATCAGGAGAAACTGGTCCATGCTTTTATCTCCAGCAGACTGGACTATTGTAATGGTCTTCTGACAGGAATCCCCCAAAAGAGCATCAAACAGCTACAGCTGGTTCAGAACGCTGCAGCTCGGGTCTTAACCAGAACAAAGAGGTCAGAGCACATTACTCCAGTTTTAAAGTCTTTACACTGGCTCCCAGTCAGCCTCAGAATAGACTTTAAAGTTCTGCTGCTGGTGTATAAATCTGTGAATGGGTTTGGTCCAGAATACATCAGTGACATGTTAGTCAGGTATGAACCCAGCAGGTCTCTCAGATCTATGGACACAGATCAGATAGTGGAGCCCAGAGTTCACAGTAAACATGGTGATGCTGCTTTTAGTTGTTATGCTGCAAAGAAGTGGAACAAACTGCCAGCGGAGCTGAAGTCAGCATCCAATGTGAACATTTTTAAATCAAAGTTAAAGGCACTTTTTTTCTCTACTGCATATGATTGAGAGAGAGATTTTTTGTCATGTTGTTGATGTAATGATGATTTTACTGATGATTTTAATTGATTTTACTGATGATTTTAAATGTTCTTATTGATTTTACTGATGATTTTAAATGTTTTATTTTTGACATACAGTATATTTCAGAGGAAACATTAAGGACAACTGGACATCTTCCTTAATCTTAGTTTATTGCCTTGATTAACAAGCTGGACAATAGTCATTAAGTTTGTTAAAACCTTCCTTTCAAGCAGCTAAAAAACAGCAAACAAACAAAAGCTTCATAACACAGGAGAAACTCAATACAGTTTAAATCTTTAAAACTAACATTAGTGGAAACATTAAGGGCCCTTTAAAAAAAATAGCTCCATAGACACTATTAAGTTGGTTAAGAAAAGACCAAACACACAAATTCAAGTTAAAAACCATGCACTTTATTTACAGTAGAAAATATTTACAATATAAACAGCACAATGAGTCAGTAAAAACATGAGAATGAGTGTGTGAGGTGTACATCAGTGTAAGTGGTGTGAAGCAGTGTGAGCAGTATGATGGGTATGCAACGAGGGTCAGAAGTGGGAGGTTGTCTACAACCTGGCACAACTGTGTCTGTGTGGACATCCTACCATTGCAAGCCCATTGGTGCTATGTGTAGATGGTGGATTGTGTATAATATATAATATAATCCCTAAAACCCACTCATTCTCATGTTTTGCTGCAGAGACTGGAAAGGTGTACATCAGTCTAAGTGGTATGAATGGTTTACAACCCCAGGGCCAAAGTGCCTATGGCCCAGCACAACGTGTTCAGGAGAGCCAAGCCAGGTTTTCACCCTCCCCACCAAAAGAACTCTAGTTCACACCGTAGTCAAACAACAGTTCCTCGTTCACTTTGATGTGTTTGGATGCAATAAAGAGGATTACATCCTTTTCCTCCCCATCTATGTCCACAGTGTACAGTCTGGTCTTCAGGTTTGCACCCTCCCCAGCGTGGTTGATGTGCCGGCCAACAGTCTGCATTTCGGGGTGGCATTCACAGTATTCTTTTTGTGCATCCATGCACATGCAACGCCCTCTCTTGTCCTTGTAAAAGAACATGTACCCAGTTTCCTCCTCACTGGTGTTCACGTGTATTTCCTTTCCCTCCTTGGCTGTGATGGCCCGTCCGTGGTAATCACAGATCACCTCACCAACCTGGAACCTGCGTGTTGCAACCACGACCTTCCCCTTGCCTTCAACGTCAGTGACGAGAAGTCCTTTCCACTTCTGCGTCCTCATCATCTTCCGGATCTGGCTGGAGTCCATCACAGTGTCCTCAGATCCAGAGGGCTTCCACTCCTTGACGATGCGGGCAGCGGAGGGGATGTTGCTCTTCCACCCCTGCTTGGTAAGCCAGGAGGCCACACGGCTCTCTGCCGGGAGAAGGCGGGAGAAGTGTGCTGTCAAGGAGATAGGGTAATGTTAGACAGGAAGAGTATAAGTGAAAGCTATTCATTAATTAAAAATCTCACCGAGAACGTGCTGCTTGCGCAGTTTCATCTGGGCCTTCAACCATCTCTCATACAGGACCCGTTGGTCGTCAGCGGAGAACTTCTTGCGCTCAGCCTTGCTCGGCACAACCCCATCCAGAGTCACCGGGTGACTTTCCACAAGTCTGTTGTACGCTGCCTGGACATCCCTTTGCACATTACCTTGTGCAGAATGAGCGGCACCACGGACACGACCATGGCCAGCACTGGTACCCTCACCAGCAGATTCAGCACTATAGAGAAAAATAAAAAAGAATTAAGGTTATTATAGAACAGGTATAAGATTAGATGTTTTTAATCGTGTTGATAAATGTGGAAACATGCTTACCCCGAATCACTAGCTAGCTTAGCTAACACATGAGAGGCCAACCCAACGTTGTCCGGCTGCATCATGCGATAATGCTTCTCAGCTGTTGCAGTTGAATGGGTCAGGTAGTCAGCAACCAGGGACTTCTCGACCTCTGTCAGAGTCTTAGTTGCTGTCTCAAAGACACGACGTGCTGTCTGGCTGGTCACTGGCTTAAGTTTGTATCTAAAATCAGAGTTTAAACAGTTTATTAAAATGAGATGTATAAACACTTCTTATCTGGGGCATAAGACAGCTATGAGTAGAAGTCTATATGAGGTGAAATTAATCATGGTGGTTTGCTTACTTGCTGTGCAGACGGTTCAGGTCATTGGAAGCATTGGAGATGGGCATCCCCGTCGTGGAGACGAAGAATCGCTCTTCTTCCTCTGTGTCGTCTCTCTTCCGCTTCTTGGAGTTGAGGAGTTGGGGCCGCACCCTGGTGTAATATGTATCAAACCACTGTTGACAGAGGAAAATAGCAATAAAGATTAAGTTCTGCTTTGAATAGGTTGTCATTGGAAACTTGAACTTTGAACTTGAACCTACCATCTCCACTTCCTGAGACAGGGCAAATGTGGCCACCTGCTGAGCTGCCTTCACGCCGATGACAGCGTTGCCACGTGAGTCCGATACTCTTAAAACCCACTCCTTTACCTGCAAATCAAGGATAGCATATTGTTTGGTTACAAAATGTCAAAAGATATTAGAACCAATTAAGACAAAAAAGAGCACAATAATACTCACAGTCATGTGCTCAACCACACCAGGTCTCTGGAGGTGTCTTAGGATCACCACTGCCTGTAGATAGTTTACCACAAAGCTGCACTCTGCCATCACCAGCACGGCGTTCTTATCTTTGAAGACCTTCCCGATAACGGCCAGGAAGTCCTTCTTGGCCACCCTCAGCACTGTCCAGCATTCTGCTGGTGTCAGACTATCTGGTGCAGTCAACAGGGAGTGCCTATGAGGAAAATAATAAAATGAATGATCATAACATTATCAGACACATTGCTCACTTATCTGTTCTGTATTCCAATTCACTGATATAATAGTTCAACGTACCTCCTCTGGGTAATCTCTTTGCTCACTTGCTTTGAGCAAACCTTCTGGCGCAACCCAATGAACTCCATAAAGCCCTTGCACTGCGCATGGAGCTCTGCATCATCACGACTGAGGCTGGTGTTCACAGTGTGGAAATAAAGGAATCTGTTGGAGGAAGTGCAAGGATTGTAAGTATTTACATGTACTGAAGCAAAATACCACCATTGTCTACAAAAGTGTTGATATTATGTGGAAAAACTAAAAAAAATGCTATTAACCTTTTCAAGCTCTTCAAGTAGTTCAGCTGTGTTTGTTTTGACAGCTTTGCATCACTGAGCTCACACATGTAGGCCCTGAGCTTCTCTCTCTCCATGACAAACCGCAGGGATGGTGTCTGTGGGTCAGCGTAGTAGAGGTACCTTGATACATTGTCCACCTAAAAAAAGAAAACATGTTACATGACATTCTGATATTTGGATGCTTTTGGATAACTTTAGCAGATTTTTAACACTATGGGACTAATTTTGTCAATTGTGAAACATTATTAGAATTATTGTGTTTTCACTCATTTCGCTAAAGTCAGCACATATGAAGTTTTCACAGCTTGAGTGAAAATGTAAGACCATGGCATTACGGCTGTAACTTTGCAACATAATAATAATAATAATAATAATAATAATAACATGAGATTATATAATATTTTGTATTTTATTTTTTTCATTAAACTGTTGTTTAAAGAGAAAAACATGTTAAATGACATTCTGATATTGGGACTATATATATATACAGTATATATCTATTTCATGGTAGTCCTCACCTCCTGTTTAAAGTTCTCGTTGCAGAGCTCCTTCTCCAGGTATGTGGCAAAGTCCTTTAGCAGAGGATGGTCCAGGGAGTGCTTCTGGTAGAGGCCTTTGTCTGCCATCAGCTTCCTGTTCTTTCTCTGCCACTGCACGTCTGGGACACTGTATTTTGGGAAATGCATTTTGTTAAAAAGACCTGTTATGTTCCAGGTTGAAGAGACACAAGCAGGAAGATGATTCTTCTTGTAGTTCATATATCAAAGGAAACAAAGATGAAGGTGGGACTCACCATTGAAAGGTCTCTCCACTGCTCACAGAAGCAATGTCAGATGCAGGTTCGCTCTCCTCAGGCTCAGCACTCTGTGGTTGCTGTGTGGTTGATGGACCTGGAACTGGGTCGGGCAGAGTTGGAGGGATATCAGTCACTACCATGTGGTGACGCTGCAACTCCTCAATCATCCTATCAATGACAAAGAGGAAGAAAGACAAATGTTATCCAGTGGACCTGAATAAGGTACTCATTGTTATGCACTATTTTTATCTTTCATTAAAAGCACTCTGTGTAAAATGATGTACACTATGTTTACTAGAGAGGAAACATGAACAATGGCTCTTCCACCCACCTTTTGAGGGGATTTGCATCAGCCATGATCTGGCAAAGTCGGCCGTAGTTAAAGATTCTGCCAGATACCAGGAGTTCGTGGGCCTCTTTCTTGGCCTTCTCCACCACTGCATTAATGGCTTCAGGTGTAGCATTCTTCATGCAGGTACGGTGGAGATGAACGGACAGATATTCGTTTGTTTTCAAGCAAACGGGGCAGAGGAGATAGTGTCTGTTGGGTTTCCTGAAAAGAGAAAGATACACTCAATGATTTCATTTCAACTGAGAGCAGATCTGTGTGAGAAGCCACAATACTCATGCTAATGTACACTAATATTGACTAAATAATATTATTAACACTATTTCAAATTCATTTAAAGTAACATTGTTTCTTGTGTGTGAGACGGTCAAAGGGTTGACCTTTTATTTTGAAATAATTTCCTGCTAATTCTTGTTTCCTGGTGGTCTCCCTTCTTTGTTGCTACTCCTCAAGCCAGAGTAATAACATGTGTTATATTGATTCACTTACTTTGAGGAAGACATGTCTGGGAGATGACTCTGAGACAGGAGTAAACCTAAAAAGAGACAAATATGATTAGCTTCACAAGTCCAGGAGGAAAAATGTGTTTCCTGAGCAGAATGTGGGATGGAAAGGTTAATGTTAGAGGAATAATACAACTGAGAAAGAAAGTGTGAGAGTAGCAGAGAACAAGAAGAACTATTAAAAATAGCTTTGGTTCTGGTGGATCTTCAGCTGGTTCTGTGATGAAGTCAATCCAAGCAGCAGAGATAACTGATAACTGTTTGTTACTGAAACAATGATTCTAGGGTGTGATGTGGGAGGGGCCTAAAGGTGTTCTCTCACCTCATCAATTCTAACAAAAGGAGGAGAGACCTGTTTTTAATCCCATCAACTAAAAGAATAACTTTAAAACAGCAAAAAATCATTTAAATCAGTAGTTTTAATCTTAGTGTTTATTTCATTTACCTGTAAATTGTTTATCTTTGTTATAATAAAGTCATATATTTAATTTGTTTCATTTAAACTCATAAAATACAACAATAAAGTCATATATTTAATTTGTTACATATAAACTCATAAAATACAACAATAAAGTCATATATACAATTTGTTACATTTAAACTCATTAAACAACAATAAAGTCATATATTTAATTTGTTACAAATAAACTCATTAAATACAACAATAAAGTCATATATTTAATTTGTTACATTTAAACTCATATAATAAAACACAAAATGGCAAAAAAAACATTTAAATCAATAGTTTTAATCTTAGTGTTTATTTCATTTACCTGAAAATTGTTTATCTTTGTTCTAATAAAGTTTTATATTTAATTTGTTACATTTAAACTCATTAAATACAACAAAAAATGGCAAAAAAACATTTAAATCAATAGTTTTCATCTTAGTGTTTATTTCATTTACCTGTAAATTGTTTATCTTTGTTATAATAAAGTCATATATTTAATTTGTTACATTTAAACTCAAAAAATACAACAATAGTCATATATTTAATTTGTTACATTTTAACTCATAAAATACAACAAAAAATGGCAAAAAAAACATTTAAATCAGTAGTTTTAATCTTAGTGTTTATTTCATTTACCTGTAAATTGTTTATATTTGTTATAATAAAGTCATATATTTAATTTGTTACATTTAAACTCAATAAACAACAATAAAGTCATATAATTAATTTGTTACATTTAAACTCATAAAATACAACTATAAAGTCATATATTTAATTTCTTACATTTAAACTCATAAAATACAACAATAAAGTCATATATTCAATTTGTTACATTTAAACTCATTAAACAACAATAAAGTCATATATTTAATTTGTTACATTCAAACTCATTAAATACAACAAAAAATGGCAAAAAAAACATTTAAATCAATAGTTTTAATCTTAGTGTTTATTTCATTTACCTGTAAATTGTTTATCTTTGTTATAATAAAGTCATATATTTAATTTGTTACATTTAAACTCATAAAATACAACAATAAAGTCATATATTTAATTTGTTACATTTAAACTCATAAAATACAACAAAAAACGGCAAAAAAACATTTAAATCAGTAGTTTTAATCTTAGTGTTTATTTCATTTACCTGTAAATTGTTTATCTTTGTTATAATAAAGTCATATAATTAATTTGTTACATTTAAACTCATAAAATACAACAATAAAGTCATATATTTAATTTGTTACATTTAAACTCATAAAATACAACAATAAAGTCATATATTTAATTTGTTACATTTAAACTCATTAAACATCAATAAAGTCATATATTTAATTTGTTACATTTAAACTCATTAAATACAACAATAAAGTCATATATTTAATTTGTTACATTTAAACTCATAAAATACAACAAAAAACGGCAAAAAAAGCAAAATAAAATATTTACTCAAACTGGTAAAACATCACATGAGCTGATAATAGCAAAATAAGTAAAAACACAGTCCAAGAATCAAAAGTCTTACCTTGTTCAATCTGTATCCAGAGCAGCAGCAGCAGCAGGAGAAGAAGTGAAGCCTGCAGGAACAGAAGAGAATGAATGTTTGCTACTGAAACAATGATTCTAGGGTGTGATGTGGGAGGGGCCTAAAGGTGTTCTCTCACCTCATCAATTCTAACAAAAGGAGGAGAGACCTGTTTTTAATCCCATCAACTAAAAGAATAACTTCATAGCAGCAAAAAAACATTTAAATCAGTAGTTTTAATCTTAGTGTTTATTTCATTTGCCTGTATATTGTTTATCTTTGTTATAATAAAGTCATATATTTAATTTGTTACATTTAAACTCATAAAATACAACAATAAAGTCATATATTTAATTTGTTACATTTAAACTCATAAAATACAACAATAAAGTCATATTTTTAATTTGTTACATTTAAACTCATAAAATACAACAATAAAGTCATATTTTTAATTTGTTACATTTAAACTCATAAAATACAACAATAAAGTCATATATTCAATTTGTTACATTTAAACTCATTAAACAACAATAAAGTCATATATTTAATTTGTTACATTTAAACTCATAAAATACAACAATAAAGTCATTAATGTAATTTGTTACATTTAAACTCATTAAACAACAATAAAGTCATATATTTAATTTGTTACATTTAAACTCATTAAATACAACAATAAAGTCATATATTTAATTTGTTACATTTAAACTCATAAAATACAACAATAAAGTCATATATTTAATTTGTTACATTTAAACTCAAAAAATACAACAATAGTCATATATTTAATTTGTTACAATTTAACTCATAAAATACAACAAAAAATGGCAAAAAAACATTTAAATCAGTAGTTTTAATCTTAGTGTTTATTTCATTTACCTGTAAATTGTTTATATTTGTTATAATAAAGTCATATATTTAATTTGTTACATTTAAACTCATAAAATACAACAATAAAGTCATATTTTTAATTTGTTACATTTAAACTCATAAAATACAACAAAAAATGGCAAAAAAACATTTAAATCAGTAGTTTTAATCTTAGTGTTTATTTCATTTACCTGTAAATTGTTTATATTTGTTATAATAAAGTCATATATTTAATTTGTTACATTTAAACTCATTAAACAACAATAAAGTCATATAATTAATTTGTTACATTTAAACTCATAAAATACAACAATAAAGTCATATATTTAATTTGTTACATTTAAACTCATTAAAAACAACAAAAAATGGCAAAAAAACATTTAAATCAATAGTTTTAATCTTAGTGTTTATTTCATTTACCTGTAAATTGTTTATCTTTGTTATAATAAAGTCATATAATTAATTTGTTACATTTAAACTCATAAAATACAACAATAAAGTCATATATTTAATTTGTTACATTTAAACTCATAAAATACAACAATAAAGTCATATATTCAATTTATTACATTTAAACTCATAAAATACAACAAAAAACGGCAAAAAAAGCAAAATAAAATATTTACTCAAACTGGTAAAACATCACATGAGCTGATAATAGCAAAATAAGTAAAAACACAGTCCAAGAATCAAAAGTCTTACCTTGTTCAATCTGTATCCAGAGCAGCAGCAGCAGCAGAAGCAGAAGTGAAGCCTGCAGGAACAGACGAGAATGAATGTTTGCTACTGAAACAATGATTCTAGGGTGTGATGTGGGAGGGGCCTAAAGGTGTTCTCTCACCTCATCAATTCTAACAAAAGGAGGAGAGACCTGTTTTTAATCCCATCAACTAAAAGAATAACTTCATAGCAGCAAAAAAAAAACATTTAAATCAGTAGTTTTAATCTTAGTGTTTATTTAATTTACCTGTAAATTGTTTATCTTTGTTATAATAAAGTCATATATTTAATTTGTTACATTTAAACTCATAAAATACAACAATAAAGTCATATATTTAATTTGCTACATTTAAACTCATAAAATACAATAATAAAGTCATATATTTAATTTGTTACATTTAAACTCATTAAATACAACAATAAAGTCTATATTTAATTTGTTACATTTAAACTCATAAAATACAACAATAAAGTCATATATTTAATTTGTTACATTTAAACTCATATAATAAAACACAAAATGGCAAAAAAACATTTAAATCAATAGTTTTAATCTTAGTGTTTATTTCATTTACCTGAAAATTGTTTATCTTTGTTCTAATAAAGTTTTATATTTAATTTGTTACATTTAAACTCATTAAATACAACAAAAAATGGCAAAAAAACATTTAAATAAATAGTTTTAATCTTAGTGTTTATTTCATTTACCTGTAAATTGTTTATCTTTGTTATAAGAAAGTCATATATTTAATTTGTTACATTTAAACTCAAAAAATACAACAATAGTCATATATTTAATTTGTTACATTTTAACTCATAAAATACAACAAAAAATGGCAAAAAAAACATTTAAATCAGTAGTTTTAATCTTAGTGTTTATTTCATTTACCTGTAAATTGTTTATATTTGTTATAATAAAGTCATATATTTAATTTGTTACATTTAAACTCAATAAACAACAATAAAGTCATATAATTAATTTGTTACATTTAAACTCATAAAATACAACTATAAAGTCATATATTTAATTTCTTACATTTAAACTCATAAAATACAACAATAAAGTCATATATTCAATTTGTTACATTTAAACTCATTAAACAACAATAAAGTCATATATTTAATTTGTTACATTCAAACTCATTAAATACAACAAAAAATGGCAAAAAAAACATTTAAATCAATAGTTTTAATCTTAGTCTTTATTTCATTTACCTGTAAATTGTTTATCTTTGTTATAATAAAGTCATATATTTAATTTGTTACATTTAAACTCATAAAATACAACAATAAAGTCATATATTTAATTTGTTACATTTAAACTCATAAAATACAACAAAAAACGGCAAAAAAACATTTAAATCAGTAGTTTTAATCTTAGTGTTTATTTCATTTACCTGTAAATTGTTTATCTTTGTTATAATAAAGTCATATAATTAATTTGTTACATTTAAACTCATAAACTACAACAATAAAGTCATATATTTAATTTGTTACATTTAAACTCATAAAATACAACAATAAAGTCATATATTTAATTTGTTACATTTAAACTCATTAAACATCAATAAAGTCATATATTTAATTTGTTACATTTAAACTCATTAAATACAACAATAAAGTCATATATTTAATTTGTTACATTTAAACTCATAAAATACAACAAAAAACGGCAAAAAAAGCAAAATAAAATATTTACTCAAAATGGTAAAACATCACATGAGCTGATAATAGCAAAATAAGTAAAAACACAGTCCAAGAATCAAAAGTCTTACCTTGTTCAATCTGTATCCAGAGCAGCAGCAGCAGCAGGAGAAGAAGTGAAGCCTGCAGGAACAGAAGAGAATGAATGTTTGCTACTGAAACAATGATTCTAGGGTGTGATGTGGGAGGGGCCTAAAGGTGTTCTCTCACCTCATCAATTCTAACAAAAGGAGGAGAGACCTGTTTTTAATCCCATCAACTAAAAGAATAACTTCATAGCAGCAAAAAAACATTTAAATCAGTAGTTTTAATCTTAGTGTTTATTTCATTTGCCTGTATATTGTTTATCTTTGTTATAATAAAGTCATATATTTAATTTGTTACATTTAAACTCATAAAACACAACAATAAAGTCATATTTTTAATGTGTTACATTTAAACTCATAAAATACAACAATAAAGTCATATTTTTAATTTGTTACATTTAAACTCATAAAATACAACAATAAAGTCATATATTCAATTTGTTACATTTAAACTCATTAAACAACAATAAAGTCATATATTTAATATGTTACATTTAAACTCATAAAATACAACAATAAAGTCATATATTTAATTTGTTACATTTAAACTCATAAAATACAACAATAAAGTCATATATTTAATTTGTTACATTTAAACTCATTAAACAACAATAAAGTCATATATTTAATTTGTTACATTTAAACTCATTAAATACAACAATAAAGTCATAAATTTAATTTGTTACATTTAAACTCATAAAATACAACAATAAAGTCATATATTTAATTTGTTACATTTAAACTCATAAAATACAACAATAAAGTCATATATTTAATTTGTTACATTTAAACTCATAAAATACAACAATAAAGTCATATATTTAATTTGTTACATTTAAACTCATAAAATACAACAATAAAGTCATATATTTAATTTGTTACATTTTAACTCATAAAATACAACAAAAAATGGCAAAAAAAATATTTAAATCAATAGTTTTAATCTTAGTGTTTATTTCATTTACCTGTAAATTATTTATCTTTGTTATTATAAAGTCATATATTTAATTTGTTACATTTAAACTCATAAAATACAACAATAAAGTCATATATTTAATTTGTTACATTTAAACTCATAAAATACAACAAAAAACGGCAAAAAAAACATTGAAATCAGTAGTTTTAATCTTAGTGTTTATTTCATTTACCTGTAAATTGTTTATCTTTGTTATTATAAAGTCATATAATTAATTTGTTACATTTGAACTCATAAAATACAACAATAAAGTCATATATTTAATTTTTTACAATTAAACTCATAAAATACAACAATAAAGTCATATATTTAATTTATTACATTTAAACTCATAAAATACAACAAAAAATGGCAAAAAAACATTTAAATCAATAGTTTTAATCTTAGTGTTTATGTCATTTACCTGTAAATTGATTATCTTTGTTATAATAAAGTCATATATTTAATTTGTTACATTTAAACTCATAAAATACAACAATAAAGTCATATATTTAATTTGTTACATTTAAACTCATTAAACATCAATAAAGTCACATATTTAATTTGTTACATTTAAACTCATAAAATACAACAATAAAGTCTTATATTTAATTTGTTACATTTAAACTCATAAAATACAACAAAAAAAGCAAAATAAAATATTTACTCAAACTGGTAAAACATCACATGAGCTGATAATAGCAAAATAAGTAAAAACACAATCCAAGAATCAAAAGTCTTACCTTGTTCAATCTGTATCCAGAGCAGCAGCAGCAGCAGGAGAAGAAGTGAAGCCTGCAGGAACAGAAGAGAATGAATGTTTGCTACTGAAACAATGATTCTAGGGTGTGATGTGGGAGGGGCCTAAAGGTGTTCTCTACCCTCATCAATTCTAACAAAAGGAGGAGAGACCTGTTTTTAATCCCATCAACTAAAAGAATAACTTCATAGCAGCAAAAAAACATTTAAATCAGTAGTTTTAATCTTAGTGTTTATTTCATTTACCTGTAAATTGTTTATCTTTGTTATAATAAAGTCATATATTTAATTTGTTACATTTAAACTCATAAAATACAACAATAAAGTCATTTATTTAATTTGTTACATTTAAACTCATAAAATACAACAATAAAGTCATATTTTTAATTTGTTACATTTAAACTCATAAAATACAACAATAAAGTCATATATTCAATTTGTTACATTTAAACTCATTAAACAACAATAAAGTCATATATTTAATTTGTTACATTTAAACTCATAAAATACAACAATAAAGTCATATATTTAATTTGTTACATTTAAACTCATAAAATACAACAATAAAGTCATATATTTAATTTGTTACATTTAAACTCATTAAACAACAATAAAGTCATATATTTAATTTGTTACATTTAAACTCATAAAATACAACAATAAAGTCATATTTTTAATTTGTTACATTTAAACTCATAAAATACAACAATAAAGTCATATATTCAATTTGTTACATTTAAACTCATTAAACAACAATAAAGTCATATATTTAATTTGTTACATTTAAACTCATAAAATACAACAATAAAGTCATATATTTAATTTGTTACATTTAAACTCATAAAATACAACAATAAAGTCATATATTTAATTTGTTACATTTAAACTCATTAAACATCAATAAAGTCATATATTTAATTTGTTACATTTAAACTCATAAAATGCAACAAAAAACGGCAAAAAAAGCAAAATAAAATATTTACTCAAACTGGTAAAACATCACATGAGCTGATAATAGCAAAATAAGTAAAAACACAGTCCAAGAATCAAAAGTCTTACCTTGTTCAATCTGTATCCAGAGCAGCAGCAGCAGCAGGAGAAGAAGTGAAGCCTGCAGGAACAGAAGAGAATGAATGTTTGCTACTGAAACAATGATTCTAGGGTGTGATGTGGGAGGGGCCTAAAGGTGTTCTCTCACCTCATCAATTCTAACAAAAGGAGGAGAGACCTGTTTTTAATCCCATCAACTAAAAGAATAACTTCATAGCAGCAAAAAAACATTTAAATCAGTAGTTTTAATCTTAGTGTTTATTTCATTTACCTGTATATTGTTTATCTTTGTTATATTAAAGTCATATATTTAATTTGTTACATTTAAACTCATAAAATACAACAATAAAGTCATATATTTAATTTGTTACATTTAAACTCATAAAATACAACAATAAAGTCATATTTTTAATTTGTTACATTTAAACTCATAAAATACAACAATAAAGTCATATATTCAATTTGTTACATTTAAACTCATAAAATACAACAATAAAGTCATATATTTAATTTGTTACATTTAAACTCATTAAACAACAATAAAGTCATATATTTAATTTGTTACATTTAAACTCATAAAATACAACAATAAAGTCATATTTTTAATTTGTTACATTTAAACTCATAAAATACAACAATAAAGTCATATATTCAATTTGTTACATTTAAACTCATTAAACAACAATAAAGTCATATATTTAATTTGTTACATTTAAACTCATAAAATACAACAATAAAGTCATATATTTAATTTGTTACATTTAAACTCATAAAATACAACAATAAAGTCATATATTTAATTTGTTACATTTAAACTCATTAAACATCAATAAAGTCATATATTTAATTTGTTACATTTAAACTCATTAAATACAACAATAAAGTCATATATTTAATTTGTTACATTTAAACTCATAAAATGCAACAAAAAACGGCAAAAAAAGCAAAATAAAATATTTACTCAAACTGGTAAAACATCACATGAGCTGATAATAGCAAAATAAGTAAAAACACAGTCCAAGAATCAAAAGTCTTACCTTGTTCAATCTGTATCCAGAGCAGCAGCAGCAGCAGGAGAAGAAGTGAAGCCTGCAGGAACAGAAGAGAATGAATGTTTGCTACTGAAACAATGATTCTAGGGTGTGATGTGGGAGGGGCCTAAAGGTGTTCTCTCACCTCATCAATTCTAACAAAAGGAGGAGAGACCTGTTTTTAATCCCATCAACTAAAAGAATAACTTCATAGCAGCAAAAAAACATTTAAATCAGTAGTTTTAATCTTAGTGTTTATTTCATTTACCTGTATATTGTTTATCTTTGTTATATTAAAGTCATATATTTAATTTGTTACATTTAAACTCATAAAATACAACAATAAAGTCATATATTTAATTTGTTACATTTAAACTCATAAAATACAACAATAAAGTCATATTTTTAATTTGTTACATTTAAACTCATAAAATACAACAATAAAGTCATATATTCAATTTGTTACATTTAAACTCATAAAATACAACAATAAAGTCATATATTTAATTTGTTACATTTAAACTCATTAAATAAAACAATAAAGTCATATATTTAATTTGTTACATTTAAACTCATAAAATACAACAATAAAGTCATATATTTAATTTGTTACATTTTAACTCATAAAATACAACAAAAAATGGCAAAAAAACATTTAAATCAATAGTTTTAATCTTAGTGTTTATTTCATTTACCTGTAAATTGTTTATCTTTGTTATAATAAAGTCATATATTTAATTTGTTACATTTAAACTCATAAAATACAACAATAAAGTCATATATTTAATTTGTTACATTTAACACTAGAAGTCCCATAGAGGGGTCAAATGAACTTTTTACCTATAAAACCCAGAGAGGGGTCATTCGATCCACAGGATTTGAGCTAAAGTCTGTCCTCAGCTGCTTTTGTTATGTCAATGAGGCAGTAAGTGTCGCACCACAGGAGGGGCCCTGCATCCTGGGTTCAGGAAGAATTTCAGTTAATATATAGTTATATACAGTTGCATTGATATTTTAACTCTTTTTGGGTTTTTTTTACATGTGTTAATGGACTATGTAAGAAATATATATTTAAAATTCTCATAAGGTGGAGGCTTTAACCCTCTATGACACAGCAACCTTTTTTCCTGATTTTGTCATTTTTTGTATAACATCTACAATTTTTCTGGTTACTTTTTTATTTTTAAATGCCAACTTTCCAACACAAGCTTCATTCAAAAAGAACACAAAAATTATTTATTTTTAATGACTGTGTGGTGGAAGCAGTCAGCTATTTATTCCCCACAGCACAAAAGGCTGCATGAAAATAGGCTATTCCTATAGGTATGGAAATGATCCCAGCTCCTCCCTACCCCACCCCAACCTGTGAACATACTCTGAACACATTCTGAACATGCTATGATTTCATCAAACTTCATAAATTCTGATGCACATCAGTGTCTTGACCAGGTTGTGAAGGGATTGTGATAATAAAAAATATATATATAATTTTACACTATGGCCCTTATTATACAGTTTATTGTTGAGAGGCACACCCAGGTTCTTGAAGTGCTCAGTAACAATGTCCTTACTGGATTTGTCTCAGGCCCCATTTACACTACACATTAAATCTGATGTTTTTTTGCCCTCAAGTGACTCTGTTTCTTTCAATGTTTGTAGTCTGTGTTTGTTCTCCCCCAGCATCAAGCAGAACGAGTTAATAAACGGGGCATTGTGACTTTAGCTTCCAGGGCACTTCCCCCTAACATTCCAGACTTCCATTGTTAGAGTCAGGCTGTATATTTGGAGCTGTTCTCATTCTTTCTAGTAGGGCTGTGCAATGAATCGAAATGTGATTACAAGTTCAATTATTACACTAAAAAAAATAACATGATTAAGAAAAATACAATTATTATTATTAAACAATTATCATTAAATGAATAAAATTATCAACCATTTATTTTATTTTATTAGGTTTAAATTATACACATTTTTAATTTACTAAATAAAACACATTTTTACGATTTAGGATAGCTACAAAGAATAAACCATGGCACACGAGAAAAAAATATTATTATTACTAACTTTGAGTTATATAATATAGGACACATCATGTGCATTAAGTGTTTTTTGTGCATTAGTGAACAATCTTGATTTGAACGTTTGAGGTATTTTATTGACGTTTACAGAATATTTTATTTTATATCTTTATTATCTTTATATATACTTTATTCTATATCATTACATTTTTATCACTAAACTCAGTTATTAATATAGAGTGATAGAAATTATGAAAATCTGTATATAATCTCCTGCAATAGATTATTAGTGGCACCATATTGATGCCTATTTCTGTGTTTAGAATTTTGTGTTGAAAAAGTTTCTTATTGGATTGCAATGTACCGTCTTAGATTACATTTTCACCTTTTTAAAAAGAATTGGTGACTTGAATAATTAAATTCTCTCAGGATTTCATATTGCAGTTGTATAGTGTAAACCAGTGTTAAGCTTGTTTTGTCTCCTCTCAGGGACAGCACGTGTGAATGAGTTCTGTAGTATGTCTTGTTTAGGGGAAGGTCTGGATTAGGGCACACTCAGAATGTGTCTAACTGCATTCGTGCTGTTCTGTGAAATGGCAAAAGCACTATACTAAAATGAGCAATTCAATATAAAATAAGCTATAAAATACATATCTCTGATATTTGTATCCCTCCTCCCTGTTAACTCCCCCCCCACCCCCCTCACCCTGGTGTAACACTGCCCTCTCTTTTTTACAGGGCTGGTGATGGTCACAATTATGCAATGAAATAAATTCATTTATTTAATTGCAATAATAAAATATGCATTGCTGTTAAAAGATTGCACTTCTTGTAGTGTTAACCTTCAACAGCATGTGCAGACAAGGTAAAAAAAAAAAAAAAAAAAGAACAATCGTTGATTAGCCGGGGAAGAACTCCACATCAGAGAACATCAAAGGAAGAGCAAAAAGTAGAACTCTAAAATAGAGAACAAAAGGCAGAACTAAAACCCCAGAGCTCACAGAGCAGATACTTCCTCAGGAGAGAATAAACAGACATAGTGTGAAAGCCCAAAGCTGCAGATAGGAGAGAATAGGAAACAGCTGGAACAGCCCCTGATTCAAAGAAAGACTAAAACATCCTGGAATTAACATCCTTCCCACAGATAAGACACTAATACTAAGCTACTCTTAAACGGTAAATCTCATGGTGCTACCATCTATTGGCACAAAGGACAATCTAACAACAAGTGTTGTGCTTAATGATTCTGATTCTTCTCTCCTTTAATATGTCTTTGTTGTGTTTTAATATATGAATCTGTTGTTTTTATATTATTTTGTGTATCATTCTGTAATTTAGTATGTTTCTTTCAGTAATATTGTATAATTTTTCTCCCAGTTCATGTTATTGTTGTCTTTGTGTACGTTATATATTTTTGTTTATTTTGGTATTTGTTTTATGTAATCCTATATATTTTTCTGTGGTTTGGTTATCATTTTGTTTGTTGTGTCATTTGTGTGTGTGTATTTTAATAGTCTTTTTGTGTGTTTTAAGAGTAATTTTGTGCATTGTTTTGCTATTGTTTTGTGTATTTATGTCATTTTGTATGTTTATGCTAATGGCAGCACAAAATTAGACCAAAGGCTGCTTGTGGCTCCTGTGGCACCAGTGTCCCATGTCTGGACTAGTGTGACACTTCAATAGAGACTCAGAAGCAAGGTTGGGGTCAATTATAATTGTAATTGCACAATTGATAATTAACTACAATTATGGCGTAATCATAAATGTAATTTTAAAAATATGTTACTGTCATAATTGTAATTAAAATGTAATTGAGTTTAGAGAATTGACTTTGTCAATTGTAATTGCCATGCAAATTCTCTAAAAACTATCAATTATAAGTTGTCAGTAAAAAGTTTCAAAAACAAAACTGGGGAGCCATGTTACAGTTCTACACATACAGTATGTAGTTAACAATTAAAATATGTTCCATATCAAGCTTTCCCACATTTTAATAAAAATGGCACAGATACCCACACCAAAAATATTAAAAACTATATTTTCATTGATTAGGAAGTCTTAAGATAACCAAGAGATAGGAAAGTAATCAGATGATACATATTTGTTTTTAGTGTATTTTACAGTTAATTTAGGACCCGTTATCATGGGAAACAAAAAAAAAGTTAACCTTCATCTTGTATTAGCTTTCTGTTAGCATCTCATATGATAACGGTCTTAAGTCAGCTGTAAAATACATTTTTAAAATGCTCTCACCTCAACTAAAATTTAATGAGATTACAACAGCAAAAAAAAATAAATCAATTACAATTACAATTATAACTACAGCATCTTTGTAATTAATTATCAAATACATGATTACAATTATAACTGACACCAACCCTGCTCAGAAGCTGCCAGCTAATAATGGTAATCTAGTTTGTTTTAGTAGTACTTATAATACGTTTCCTTGTGTTTCAGGTTGTTTACCAAAGCAGTGACAGTGCACCAGTCGTGAAGAGTGGGAATAAGATTGACATGGATCAGTCCATGAGGAGAGAAACTGACCCCCAACCGCCTGCTAATGAATGGTTAGATATCTTGGGAAATGGTCTGCTAATGAAAAAGGTGCTGCAGCCTGGAGGAGGAAGAGACAGTAGGCCGGAGCTTGGACAGATTGTGAAGATTAATCTAAAAACACGTCTGTTGGATGGGACGCTGGTCGAGGAGCTGTCGGAGTTCTGGTTCACTTTGGGACACAGAGAAGTGATCCCGGCACTGGACTGGGCGGTGCGATTCATGGGAATGGGAGAGAAGGCGGTCATCAAGACAGATGGAAGATATGCAAATGGTTTCCGTGGAAATCTTTACCCTGAGATTCCTTCAAAGGCTGATCTGTCACTTGAAGTGAAGCTGCTAGAAGCTACTGATGCTCCAGACCTGAAGCTGCTGTCCCCCACTGAGAAGATTGCTTTGGCCACCTGCAAGAAGGAGCAAGGCAATGTCCTTTATCGGTGCAAAGCCTACAACTACGCCATCCTCAAATATAGCACTGCCCTGAAAATAACAGAATCCATTTCTAAAGATGACATTAGGTCTGAAGAGGAGAACAATCTGATGGAAATGAATGTGAAATGTTTGAACAACATGGCTGCTTCTATGCTGAAACTAGAACACTTTGATGCAGCGCTAACGTGCTGCAGTGAAGGGCTGATGTATCAGCCCAAAAATGTGAAAGCACTTTTTCACATGGGCAAGGTTCTGGCCTTGCAGGATAAATACTCAGAGGCCATTCAAACACTACGGAAGGCCCTGGAGCTGGAGCCACGCAACAAAACGGTCCTAGATGAGCTCTCCACGATGATGAAAAAGCACCGTGAGCATGAAGCAGAAACGCAGGCCATGGATGAGAAGATGTTGGAGAACCCGTCCAGCACCCTCAAACATCAGGCCATGGATGAGAAGATATTGGAGAACCCGTCCAGCACCCACAAGCATCAGGCCATGGATGAGAAGATGTTGGAGAACCCGTCCAGCACCCACAAACATCAGGCCATGGATGAGAAGATGTTGGAGGACTGATGTTGGAATGATGTCATCATCCTCTACAGTTACAAGATGCATTTTGTAGGGGAACAAAGGATAATTAATATTCAAAAATATGAATTATTAATTTGAATATGTTTGTTTGAAATTGAGGTTTAATAAAAGTTTAAATGGTAAAAAACAATGTTTACAATGTGTACATTTTTATTTTACCATGTAGGGAATCAAATCCTCCAAGCTGATCTTTGACTTAGGACACTGGTCTCACCAGCCAGTGGAGTCGGGGAGTCTGTCTCCTACTGTGAAGTGCAAACGTGCCCCACAAGGGATCTTCTCCCTCTTCCTGTCCGAACAAAGGAACAGGAGAATCCAAGAACAGTTTGTCTCCTGTTATCACCTCTCTGCTACATTACGATCAAAAGGAAGCAGTCAGTCAATGTTTACATGCTAAGTTTTCAAACTCTGGGCTCCGACCCCCTGCAGATGTTGCCACCTCCCGAACCCACACCAATGGTTACACAGGACGTTGGAATAACCCTAGCTCTCCCGCTCAAATGAGAACAAAGGACATGTGCTTGACTGAAAAGTTACAAATGAAAACATTATTGGAATGATTTCTACAGAAATTGAAATTGCAAATGTTGTCTGCACTCGTTTTATGTAATTCAGTAACCAACAGAATGCTATTTTAAATGTTTCATCATTTAAAAAGTGCTTAAAAATACCAGAAAACATCACAAAAGTTAGTTTGAGGTAACTGCAACCATATAGTTAAGGCGAGGCATAACATGATTTTTGACATTTATGTTTATGAGTAATTACAAGTAAAATTCATTAACCGGTTCCTAAAGTGTTCCTAGGATGTTTTCCAGTCGTGTTTGGTATCAAACTCTTTCATTATAGATGATATATTAAGATATGATGTTGAAAAGATGTTTTGAAATATGTGGAATTAATTATTAGGCATTCTTTTATGTTTAGGAACTTCCTTTGTTGTCTATGTCCTCTGTCTTACACACCCACACTTGAGACACACCCACAAGCTGAAAGCAGAGACATTGACCAATCACCGATATGATCACAGAATGATCAACCAAGACACCTCCTCCAAAAGGCGTCTCCAAGTTCTTTTTTAAAAAAGGACGTGCGGCCAGAAACTTTGGTTTTTGGAACGCTGGCGTTTCAATACTCAACGCGTTTCCCTTCCCCACCTTTTCACTTATTTCATTTTATTTTTAGTTGAAACAGTTAGATTTTTGGAAGGAACAGCTGCTTGGTTCGGACGAATACAGCATCTAGTGACGTGCGTAACAGCCGAAAGAGGCCCGGCCTGCGACCCATTGGGGTAAGCCACGAGCCATTTTCTAAGCCAGCTGCGAAGGCCTGAACGCCTGGATCGGCTGAAGGGGCCACACTCTGTTGAACCGCAACAGAACCCAACGGTGGCACTTCCTGCTGCATTGCTTCAAACAGCACCTCCAGGTCCAACCCTGACATCATCTTCAAGGTACAAGAATGAATTTTCATCAGCAACTTCATCCACAATAGATCACATACATACTTCCATAACTACAAACTTACACACACTCACAACATGCTCCACACCCAGTTCATCTCATTCATGTGTGTTCGTCTCCCCTTTGTCCGTCTCCCTCTCTTTGTTATGAGCTCTCTTTATGATTTTATTCTTTGATTTTATGATTTTATTCTTTGATTTTATGATTTTATTCTTTGATTTTATGATCTTATTATTCGAATATGTATCCTGCATTTTTATTCAATATTTAGTAGACTAGCTTTCTCCTAGATTAGTGATTTCACTTTATTACATATAATCCTCACTTTTATTATCCTAGAAATGCATTTTATCATGATTTAATTATCCCATTTCAATTGATATTTTGACTGTGTTAATTGTTGACTTTTGAATAAAAGGTTAAACATAATCTTTGATTCCTCTGATTCATTAAAGCTGTGATGATGGTGTAGATTTGCTGTTAGAATTCACTTTCCCCTGGTTTCACATTGATGAGTTTAGTCTAAAAACTTAGACATATTTCTCCTGTTAAAAGGAGTGGCACCCCGCAGAATTTGAAGTAATATTAATAATCATAATTAATATTCTTAGTTATATAACCCATTAATAATAACTCTCCTCCTACATATTTTCTGGCACCCCAGATGGGACAGCTGAAGCCATGAACACAGCGTTAATGAATAATCACTGAATCAAAAGCCGGTCTAAAAAACTGAACACTCCGTGTTGCCAGATTGGGTCGGAAGCCGCCGCGCCCCGACCAATGTTGTATTTTAAGCAAAGCCGCCGCGCTAATGCTTAGAAACTGAATAAATAAGACTGCCGTGTCTTTGTGTCCTAAAGCGCTAATGTTATGAAAGGCCGCCGTGCCGAAAAAGTTAAAATTAATCACTGCGCCGTCAGTGACTGTGACGTCTGAAGTAAACAGTAAGTTGCCAGAATTGTGAAAACCCCGTAAAGATACGCAGAGACACTGCAAACTAGGAATTTGCTACCCCGAAGAGCTCTGAAACTCTAGTATCTGCCGACGCAAACAAAGTGTAAGTCGTCTGAATCTTCCGTTTCCTGAAAACGGACAAGCTATCGTTGTATTAGCTCATGTTAGCTCATTTTGGTTGGAACACATGTGTGGAACGCTCCGGAAACTGGAAGCAAGTGTGTCAAGCCACCGTGCTTAGACGAAGACAGGCCTTCCTGTCCCTCTTTGAGACGCGACTGCCCCTCGTGGCGAGCTCGCGAATAACAGGCTAACGAGAGCCTCAGCATAGCAGCAGCAGCCTGCTACTAAACGGCTAGCATCTAGCTAACCTAACTTGCCCAGTGTGGCCTTTTAACACATTTCAGTTACAGCGAGTCTTCTAGACACGTTTGGCTTGACAACTGTGCTCCGACACAGCTGTCTTTACCGTCATTTTGCTGAAATTGTGTGGTTTTAAATGTGCTTGACCTGATTGTGTCATCGCTCAGAAACACACACACACGCACACACACACACACACACACACACACACACACACACACACACACACACACACACACACACACACACACACACACACAAGGCTCATAAACTAAACAGAAGTTAAGCCATTAAAAAAGTAATCTTATTAAAACTAAGATAACTCATTTAAATACAAGTGACGCACTAAATTCAAGGTTTAACAAGATTTAAACCAATTTGACCAAAAAAAAAAAAAATTAAACTAAAACAGAGTTCAAATAAATAAAATAAATGATTAAAGTAAAATACACATTTTACTAAATGATTAATCCAGTGTGATTAAAATTAAATCAATTTGATTAAAAACAATTAAATTGAATAGGAAGTTAATTAAATGAAAGCAACTAATTTAAGAAGGATTTATTAATTAAAATAAGTTTAATAAAAGTTAAACCAGTTTTAATTAAGGTAATTAAATTCAACACAACCGAATTTAAACACAAACCATTCTTAAAAATCAACCTAAAAAAAATTACAACTGAAATAAAAGCTGATAAATTAAAACAGAATTTAATTAATTAAGAATAACATTTATTGATTAAAATAAATTCAATAGGATTTGAATTTGGTTTCAATAAAAAAAAGGAATTTTTTTTAATTGATTAAAAACACCTGATTAATCTAAAGAAACTGAATCAAGATAAAGCTAATTTAAACTAAAGTTTAAATTAATTGAGGAAAACATTTATTGATTAAAATAAATTCAATAGGATTTGAATTTAACTTTAATAAAAACATTTTTTTTTAATTGATTAAAAATACCTGTTGATTAATTCAACGAAATTGAATTAAGGTAAAGTCGATTTAAATAAAAGTCTTAGATCAGTTAAGAACAAATCTTGAATGAGTGAGAACAATTATTTAAAGTGAATACACAAAAAAAAACTTTTTCAAGTTTACCACTCAGTTTTATTTACCAAACAGTGAATTGCTAAGAACAAACAAAATAAGATAAAACAATTTACTACCATTGTATTTTTTTATTTGAAATAATTTAAATTTTAGTTCTTTGTACGATTTTGACCCACCACAAATCAACCAAATCAGCCGAGAACTTAGAATTCCTCCTCACAGAAATTTTAGGGGACGGCAAATCCACAATTGATGCCAAAATCCGAGAATCCCCTCCTCAAGAATTAGGAGACCTTTTGGCCGATTGCGTCACTGCAGCCGTTTAAAAAAAACTGAAAGATAAGGAGCTGGTTAAACAGCTTGGCTTTGTAATATCAGCATTCTCCGCCCAGTTAAAATACAAACAGAATCGGGTTAAAATCCTCGAGAGCGAACGCGACGCTCAACTCGAAGCCATCGAGGAATGCGAAGCGCGCTGCGCGAACATCACGGTCCAGTATGAAGAAACACGTGAAGAAAATGGATTGCTCCAAATGCGTGTGAGTTACCTAGAAAAAGCGGAAGATCAAGTGAATCAATTAATCACTGAGAATAAAGAATTAGAAAAATCCAAAGTGCTACTCGGAGATAAGATACGCGTTCTCGAACCTGATTTCGACACCACAACCCGGGAATTAGACGCACAACTACAAGAGTCAAATGATGGGAAGAAACTCCTCCTTGAGGCAGAAGGGGCGATCAAAGCCTCAAAAGCCAAAACTAAACTGCTTTCTAAGGAATTAGACGCAGAACGAGAGAGGGTTAATGATGTATTACAACAAGTAGCTGACGGTAAAGTAGCTACTGCTAAGGTTCAACGACAATTGAACCTCACCAGGAGAGAGCTCCTCGACGCAAGACGTGAGCTCGGGCAGGCTCTCTCATCATTGTCAATGTCGGAAGCCGATGGCGATCTTGACTCCGACGGTGAAGACGCAACTCGACAAGTCCTGCGCACCACCGACCCACCGGTACGTCCGCGTCGCCCAAGGAGACCCCGGGATGCCTCCGCTGACCCTCCTATTGACGGCGGACCGACGCCCGCCAAGCCCCCTAATAGCAATCGACCGTCCAACCGCGACCTGGATAAAATCGCCAGAAACATTCCGAGATTTGAACCAAAGTTCGACGAACCCCAAAATGCTAGAGCATTTTTGAGAGACATTGATTTTTATCTAAAAAGTTATCCAATGGTTAATGTTGAAGATAAAATCTACCTAATCAAAGCAACCTCGAGCAGGCTTGTTAATGATTTCATTGAACGTCAACTACCTCAGGTCAGAAATGATTACACAACACTGTGCCGCCTCATGGTGGATGAATTCTCTGACGCACTTCATCAAACAGGTTTCGACTATGCCCACACCATTAAACAGGGGAAAAACGAATCACCCCAACAATATTACCACACCTTGCTACAGGCATACTTTGGTAATCGCAATGACCCAGGTATGGAGGAAGAAGAGCAGTTCAAAAAACTGTTTCTCAGAAACCTTCACCACCACACGAGGACCCATCTCGGCGTCACGGCAGATCCCTACACCATGTCCAGTAAGAAACTTTGCGATCTTGCAATCAGAGGCTTCCTCTTGTACAAACAAAATTCGGCAAAATCCACACCTCGCGAAATGTTCCCGGTAAAGAATAACTCTCACTCGCTGCAATTGGAAGGCACAAAATAGACACCCGACATTCCTCAAATGCCTCCACCGCAAGCGCCACAACCTCCTCCACCACACACCCAGCAACCGTACCATGGTACGAGACCAAAACATTACCAAAATAGAGCCAATAACCGCGACTACGCTCCAAGGCAAAACTTTCAACACCAAAATTTTCGCCCCGACCAACACTATCCGGATTGCCGATCGCGCCCACCGTGGTTTGATAATGACCGTTCTGACCAGTGGAAAAGACACGACAACGACCGCCGAACACCTCCGCCCAGAAACGAACACTCAAAACCTCGGTACCACATGAATCAGAAACGGTCCGACAGCCAGTCGCCGAACAGGTCAAAATCAGACGATGAATCTAATGAAACAGAAAATTTAAAAACAAAGTTGTCTAACAAAATGGCTAAAGATATGGTATCTATTGTGAAACAGATGTTTGAACAAATGATAGATGACAAAACCAATTTAAAACCAAAACAATCAAAACGAAAAGATGACGATGATCCACCTAGTGCTGTCTTGCTGGTGCAAACACATTCGCCAGACCGCCTCCTTTCCGGAGGACATCAGTTCATTGAGGGTGAACCACCAATTCACCAATTCTTGAGCGACCTCTACGAAAGAGGAATCGCCCGAAAGTATTATATATCAGCCACTTTTGAAGGTGTGCTTACCAATGAAGCCTTACTTGACACAGGAGCAGACATATCCCTCATGTCAGCCCAACTATTCAACGAGCTGCGCAGCCTAGCCAAGGAGGCCAACCTAAGGTTGATACTCCAAGACTGACACATTGATATTGAACCTTATGGCAACAACGCCACTACCATCACAAAAAGGGCTCTCGTTCAAATCACCATAGGTGAGCTATCTCTGGTACACCCGTTTTACATCTCAGACCACAACCAGATTCCTCTTCTCATAGGTATCGATCTGCTCAACCGATTTGAGCCCCTGATCGACTTTCGGAATCTGAAAGTCTGGGCCCAAGTCAGGCAGCCACTGCCGCTGCAGCATGACTCACCCGACGGCGTTCAGTGCTACTATCTGAACCACCCTCAGGCTCTAAAGGAGACCCCCAGCCAGTCTCCGGCCCTATTGTGTCCGGCTACTGAAACAGTAGACCGCACTTTAACGACCAGAAGTACATTCCTGTGTTCGCTAACCAACACAAAAGCTGATGCCCTCGTCAAACAGGGGGCGCTGTCAGGGGCACCCTGGTCCTTTGACCCCACCCAGCTCGCTGAGCCCCACCCGTTGTCAGTGAATGCTGTTACGCGCTCTCGTGCGGCTGCCGAGACCATCACCCCATCGTCTTCGCAGGTCACCGCATCAGTAAAACCCGCTTTCACCGACACTGACCTAATAACGTTACAGGGCCAAGATCCTGCAATCTCCTTCATGATTCGCCTCATGGGAGACATTACACCTGATAAATCCTCCTCCTCTGACTTTGCCTCCACACCCAACCTCGGCCATCTGTTCGCTGTCCGTCGATCATTACGGATAGTCAAGGGCATCTTGGTCCATGTTTCTGCGGACTCACAAACGCATGCCAAAGGGGGGTGATACTGGCACATGCCCATGACGCACCCTGCGCCGGACACAGAGGAGTCATGGCCACAATGACAGCTCTGCAACAGAATGCATACTGGCCACACATGAAAAAAGACGTAACAGACTACGTAAAAGGATGTCTAGTCTGTTGTCAGTTCCAACCATCAAACCCAATACACCGAGCGCCTTTACAAAAGACAGGCATCACTTTCCCTTGGTCCGACCTCCAAATCGATTGGGTCGGACCCTTAACTAAGTCCAGTAGAGGAAACAAATATTTCCTCACAGTGACATGCGCATTCACAAAATGGGTTGAGTGTCTACCGGCACCAAGAGATACTGCAATGATGACAGCATTTCTGCTTGTCAACCACATCTTTTTGAGGTTCGGCTTACCGACTCGTATCAGCTCCGACAGAGGAACTCATTTCACCGCGAACACGATGAAACAGCTCTGGCAGATCCTTGGGGTCAAAGCCAACTTTCACATTAGCTACCACCCTCAGTTCTCGGGACAGGTGGAACGGTCCAATCGCACGGTGGTAGAAATCTTAAAAAAATATGTCTCCGCCAACCAAAAAGACTGGGATGTCAAACTTCCCTTAGTCTTAATGGCAATCAGGGCAACGCCCAGTAAATCAACCGGCATCCCACCTTTTGAAATGATGACGGGCAGACAAATGACTCTACCCACACACCTTCTGTACCAACCAGGACAAGCCAACATCGCTACCGCTTACACCACTCACCAATACATGACCGATCTTGAGAACCACCTCCGAGCTACGTTCGCTCAAAAATACCTCAAAGAGAGCGCGATGGGCCGTAAAACCTACTACAACCAAAAAGCCTCACAAGAGGAACTACAGGTGGGAGACCGCATCTGGTATTACAGCTTTGCTCCGCCCGCCGGCAAAAACGATCATCATGCAACCAAGCTGGTGAAGAAGTTCTTCCCAAATGGACAGGACCCTACCTGGTCACCGATAAACTGTCTCCAGTGGTGTACCAAATACAGATTCCGAGCACAAAAACCGAACCAAAGCTCAAATGGGTCCACCGAAACCAAATTAAGCTATACAGAACACCAAAATCAACAGACAAGCCATCAACCGCGAGCTGAATAAGCCCTATGAGCCGAAAGATAGCATTCCTAATTAGCCGACATAAACTAGGAACTAGAATCCACTACACTATTTTGTCCCACTGAGGACACACCTGAGGGTCAGGACTTAACCGTGCTGGTTGATCCGTAAACTTCCAATCAGCCATCCCATTGATCAGGCCCCAAATATTAGCATATCTAACACCCTGCTACTGAGACCGCCAACTCGTCTCATTATATAGGCACAGGCCAAATTTAGCCAGAGCAAAAGAAAGCTTTTCTTCTTTCTCTCTTATTTAGTTTAAGCTCCGTTAGGGATTTATTTCTGTGTTTAGATGTGATTCTTTTATATCCTGCATGCCTTGTCTTTGTCTTATTGACGTGCACCAGGATTAACTGCCTCTAGCTTTGTGTTTATGTGTACACTTTCACGTACCCCACTCCCCTGATCCCAAATTACATGTTCGCACCGAGCATGGTTGAGGGACACATAGTAACATATAGTACACACACCTAGTCTGCTTCCCTGGCCCACGGGCGCCCACTGCCAAGCGGCGCCCCAAAATCGACTCCATGGTCGCCCAACTCCTACCTCCATGGTCCACGGGCATAAACACCACGCAATGCTCCAACGCCAGCCACCAAGGGCTCCAGTCTTCAACTCCCAGGGGCTCCAGTCTTCAACTCCCAGGGGCTCCAGTCTTCAACCTCCAGGGGCTCCAGTCGTCAACCTCCGGAGCTCCAACCTCAACCACCAAGGGTTCCAGCTTCAACCTCCAGATGCCCGGACGGTAACCTCCAGACGATACCTCCCATCTCAACATCAAGGTGAGAGTGGTTCCCATAATTGACAGAGAAAGTAGCTTTGCCATCCCTGAGGACATCGGACTTTTGTCACTCCTGAACTTTTGTCCGGAGGGTGAGGACCTCTACACACCTTCACCTGTTTCCAGTTTTCTTCAACTTGAAGGTTTGTTCCCTCTTTTGTTTCCTCAAAAGAACTATTTGATAAGAGCTTCAAAGCATTGAAACCTTATCAACAGGGGGATTATGTAAGGAACCAAACCACATCAAGCGTAAAGACTCTCTTCCTAGCAGGAATTAACCAAGGAGCCTGTTTCTTTATCACGAACTGTTTACACAATAACTGCCCCCGCAACTTTGAGATGCATAGCTAACCCCACTATGTGGCCTTTGAACCCAGTACCGTAGCCGAAAAGACTGACCCAACTCTCTGAAGTATTCAGTACGAACTCTTTTTACGACTCCCCACGGGGGAAGAACATCCCTCTTCTCCCTCCTTTACAAACAGATACTTTTGGGATGCTGTAAGATCAAAGAACTGTCCCAATGACCCTTTGACCCCCTGTGGTGAGATGTCACAGAAAGACACTTTCCAGGCCCCTTCTCTGAGAGGTGTCCCAGTGAAGAAGGGAGAACAAAGAAACTGTATTATGTTTGAAAAGTTACAAATGAAAACATTATTGGAATGATTTCTACAGAAATTGAAATTGCAAATGTCGTCTGTCCTCGTTTCAGATAATTTAATACCCACAGAATGCTATTTTAAATGTTTCATCATTTAAAAAGTGCTTAAAAATACCAGAAAACATCACAAAAGTTAGTTTGAGGTATCTACTGCAACCATATAGTTAAGAAGAGGCATAACATGATTTTTGACATTTATGTTTATGAGTAATTACAAGTAAAATTCATTAACCGGTTCCTAAAGTGATCCTAGGATGTTTTCCAGTCGTGTTTGGTATCAAACTCTTTCATTATAGATGATATACTAAGATATGATGTTGAAAAGATGTTTTGAAATATGTGGAATTAATTATTAGGCATTCTTTTATGTTTAGGAATCATCCCTCCTGTTTGTCTCTGTCTCACATAACACACACCCCAGACACACCCAAAGGCAGCCAGCTGAGATGCTGGCAACTTTAAACCAATCAACGAAGTTCCCTTCTTGGGAGGCCAGTCCCAAAGACAAGCTTTTAAAAGGAAGAAAGCCGCTCCAAACTTTAGTTTTGGGACGCTGGCGTTTCATACTCAACGCGTTTCCCTCCCCCACCTTTTCACTTATTTCATTTTATTTTTAGTTGAAACAGTTAGATTTTTGGAATGAACAGCTGCTTGGTTCGGACGAATCCAGCATCTAGTGACGTGCGTAACAGCCGAAAGAAGCCCGGCCTGCGACCCATTGGGGTAAGCCACGAGCCATTCTCTAAGCCAGCTGCGAAGGCCTGAACCGCCTGGATCGGCTGAAGGGGCCACACTCTGTTGAAACGCAACAGAACTCAACGGTGGCACGTCCTGCTGCATTTCTTCAAACAGCACCTCCAGGTCCAACCCTGACATCATCTTCAAGGTACCTGAATGAACTTTAATCAGCAACTTCATCCACAATAGATTACATACATACTTCTATAACTACAAACTTACACACACTCACAACATGCTCCACACACAGTTCATCTCATTCATGTGTGTTCGTCTCCCCTTTGTCTGTCTCCCTCTCTTTGTTATGAGCTCTCTTTATGATTTTATTCTTTGATTTTATGATCTTATTATTCGAATATGTATCCTGCATTTTTATTCAATATTTAGTAGACTAGCATTCTCCTAGATTAGTGATTTCACTTTATTACATATAATCCTCACTTTTATTATCCTAGAAATGCATTTTATCATGATTTAATTATCCCATTTCAATTGATATTTTGACTGTGTTAATTGTTGACTTTTGAATAAAAGGTTAAACATAATCTTTGATTCCTCTGATTCATTAAAGCTTTGATTATGGTGTTGATGTTGCTGTTAGAATTCACTTTTCCCTGGTTTCACATTGATGAGTTTAGTCTAAAAACTAAAGACATATTTCTCCTGTTAAAAGGAGTGGCACCCCGCAGAATTTGAAGTAATATTATTAATCATAATTAATATTCTTAGTTATATAACCCATTAATAATAACTCATCCTCCTATAGATAGATAGATAGATAGATAGATAGATAGATAGATAGATAGATAGATAGATAGATAGATAGATAGATAGATAGATAGATAGATAGATAGATAGATAGATAGATAGATAGATTGGAGTGGATTGTCCTGTTAAATAACATTATATTTAATATAAAATGTGCTACTGTATAGAAAGTAGAGATGTTTGATATTAGCTTTTTGCTGATATCCAATATTGTTCAACGCTAAATTTCCAATTTCTTCAGTAAAAGTCATGTCTGTTTTTGAATATTTTTTTCTTATTGATTAATCAAGTCATTATTCTTAATTTATTTATGTTTTATTTTTTCAAATATTTTGAAAAATTAATATCATTCATATAGTTTCCATTTTCATTTTTATTCTGTTGTCTTTAACAACGGCACATGTTAGATTTTTTCTATTTCTGTGGAAAAACCAATACCGATGGAGAACAATATGACACTTTATGGCTAATATCTGTGGTCTGATAATATGGCCCATCTCTAATAGAAAGCATATATTCTATGAACAGGTCTGATCTCCTGTTAGATTCCTGAGCAGAAACCTCTCATGTTGCCCAGGTATAGCAGAGACATGATGGAACTCCCAGCTGTTAGCATGACCAGAATAGGAATGGCTAAATAACAATCATACATTTTATCTTCACTGAAGATCAAAGGACCAAAGATGTAAACCATCACAGGATGAAGGTAAACAACGACGGTCACTATCATGTTGTTGGTGATGATCTGCAGAGCCTTCTTCTTCATTGGGTGGAGACCCGTCCTTCCACTGTGAGACTTCCTCAGCGTCCACAGTACTGAGGAGTTACAGATGATGATGACAGGGAGAGCTATGACATACATAAACATGGTCCAGGGACTGTGGTTCAGCTCATCTATGACTGTGGAAATGGTTCCTTTAGCTAAAGTGATGGCCCACAATGCAGCAGCCACGAGGATGCCAACAGTTGGACTCCTGTGGGTGTGATAAAAGACTGGGTGGACCACTGCCAGGTAGGAGTCAAAACACATGCAGGCCGTGAGGAGAGGTCGTCCAGTCAGGTTTAAATCATACAGAAAGTCACTCCACATCTGGACAGGCTGGAAAAGCCAGAAAAGGAAGTTAAACAACCCAAGAGGGATGAACAACAAGAAGAGCAGGTCCATGATGGTGATGTTGAGCATGAAGACATCATTGGGGGTGACATAGTTTCCTCTTTTGTGTCTTTTGAACAACTCCCAGAGAACAGCAGCACAAGCAGGACATCCAACCACAGAGAAGAGAGCGCTGAAGGTCGTCCAGACTGTAATGTCTGCTATCATGTCCCCACAATGTCCACTTTCCTCTGGTCCTTCACTGCAGTTGGACGTCACATTGTGAGAGTCAGGATAGGGAAACATTTCAAACCTTTTGTTCTCTGATAAAATATAACTGAAATAAGCCAGTCACCATAACAACACAAAATATCCTTCTTTCTTTGATGATTTTCCTCATTTGCACCTGATCACAAGGATCTGATTTTCCCTTTGATTCAGATACTGTAAATATTTGGTTCAGATGTATTGTATGGAAATGTATATTTAAATATGTGTAACCAAGGATTACTTTTCAGATGCTGTGAGTTGAAATTTACATGTTTGGTCCAGATGTTTTTGGTTCAAATATCATCAGCTTGGGATCCAGTAAAACCAGGTGGAGGAAAAAAGTAGCTCAACATGGAGGAAATAACTTTTTATTCAAATAAATCTGAAACAAAACCTACATTAATAATAAATAGTCTGTTTATGATCATAACTACTCCACCTGCAGGTGGATCACAGACTTCCTGTCTGACAGGAAGCAGCATGTGAAGCTGGGAAAAACCATCTCTGCTTCCTGGACCATCAGCACTGGATCTCCTCAGGGCTGTGGTCTTTCTCCTCTGATCTTCTCCCTGTTCACCAACATCTGCTCCTCCTCTCACCAGGTGGTCAAACTCCTGAAGTTTGTGGACGACACGACCATCATGGACTCATCTCTGATGGAGACGAGTCCACCTACAGGTGGAGACAGACCGACTGGTGTCCTGGTGCAGCCAGAACAACCTGCAGCTTTAAATCAACCCAGTCTCACAGATGTTCATGCATTAGCACCACAACAGTATATCTATTATTTCATGCTATTAGAGCATGAATAAAGTGTTGTCTTCATGCAATAACAGCACGATGTATTGTCGTGCATTAACTGCACAAAATTCAGTGGGCTGAAGTCAGGTCACGTCACTGCTGACTCATCAAAAACAATGGCAGAAAGATAGATTGTGGCTTTAGAATAGTTTTAATGACATTTCTAGTGAGAAATGTACCCTTGACTTTCATAATATCCATTTGGTTTATGTAAACTATCTGTATTTTTTCCGGTACATTCTGTGGTTGCTATGACAACCTATATAGAGGCCAAAAAATGTCAAACCAAAAGCAGATAAATATCCATGCACAGGGCGATTGGATGTTGTTTTTTCATTATAATCAATATTTTTATTTATATTCCTTCACATTTGAATGTGTTCCTACACGTCACGTCAGGTCACATGACCACCTGTCAACCCTTTGTAAACAGCAATATTAAGAGAGATTGTGGCTTTAGCTTTGTTTTGATGACATTTCTAGTGAGAAATGTATCCTTAACTTATATAATATCTATTCAGTTTATGTATAGGATCCATAGTTTGTTTGTTTTGGCAACATTAATCATGCTTTATGCTGTTGCTATGGTGCTAGCACGCTAAGAACGTACCTGAAGTGAGGTTTTTTTTTCTTAAAAGTTAGAGATGTTACATTAGGTTTTCACTTTTTAAAACCCTGAATTATCTACTTTTTACCATTATTATTATTATTATTATTATTATTATTATTATTATTATTATTATTATTATTATTATTATTTATAGTCATTCACATTTGAATATATTTCCACACCTCGAGGCTAAAGTTTCATTTAAAACTGTTTGAAACCTTGTAATAATGGAACAATGTGAATAAAGTTTTTTTTCTTTAAAAAAAACGTGTTGTGCCTTCACTTAAACTATATTAATAAAGTAAGAAAAAAACTAGTAGACATGCACTAAACAATATATATTTTAATATGTTTAAACAAGCTATATTTTAAAAGATATTTCACTTATTTCTCTAATAAAAAAGTTTTATTTCTAGTTTAGTGTAATCTCTGTAGTTGTGTGTTAGTCATAAATACTAAAACAAAAAGGTTATATTTATGGGGGGTCAATATTTTTAGCACAGCAGATTATATATATATATATATATATATATATATATATATATATATATATATATGTATATTGTTTTCTGAGTGAATCCATCTGTTGTGTAACATTACAAAAACTATTCCAATATGACAACAAAAGGAAAGCACGGTGATCAAAGTCATTTATTTGTTAATGTGAGAGTTCTAAGATCTTTGTTACATCAACAATAAAATGGTTCAGAAACCGACACATTTCAGAATAATTGTCTTTTTTACATCATCCACTTTAATTAAAACTAAAAATCATCTCCCTCACTTTTTACAGAGGAATTAATTGTTGAAAATGTATTGATCCACTTAGATTGATTGAATGGTGATCAGCCAATCACAGCCAGCCATTTGACTAAGGTAAACAAAGAGTTAACAGTGATGAGTAAAGTGATGAAAAATGAATAACAAGTAAGTGGCAAAAACATGGCAATAAAAGAGTGAAAAGTGACTAAAATGGGTCTAAAACAGTCAAGAGTGGCAAAAAAGAGGAAACAGGTGGTATGAAATGGCTAAAAGTAGCTTAAATGAGGAAAAAGTGGCAAACAACAGTGAAAAAGGGAAAAAATGTGAAACAGAAAGAGGAAAAATGTAGGAAAAAAGGAAACAAGTGTTATTTATTGATTGATTCCTTTTATTTGATATGGATATCACAATTACATTGGTAACCCTGTATAGTGTGTTACACTGTTAGAAAAAGGGGTACGCTAAGGGTACATTTATGTTCTTCAAGATACAATTTATTTATTTATTTTTATTTATTCAGTTTATTTCCGACATGGTTACATTCACTTTTTTTTTTTTTTTTACATTTTTTGTACATGCCGAAAAAGGAGACGAGAGAAGCAGTTTGCTTATCCGGGTCCCATCCCCTGTTTTACCATCGCAGATTTACATGGGTTTACATGTCTCTCTGGTCAAAACATTCTTGATTTCTTCTTTTTTGTGTATTCTCATCTGTAGTCAGTGTTGTCCTCTATCTTTGTTTGTGTTGGCCTTGTTCCCTGCCAGACGTTTTTAGCATTCCTCCAGTTCAAGAATAGTTCCTCTTTCGAAGGTGTTTGGAAGATTCTTCCCTTTTCATCCACAATGTCACCTTGTTTTGTCTCTACATCAAGGGTAATCCAGCTGTTGTTAGTTCTATTGGCAGTGTTGTATTTTCCACTGTCTGATGATGGGATCAGATCCAACTTGTATAAACACATCACTACATCCCAGTTCACAAGCAAAGTAGTATTTTAATGTAATATATCTTAGTTCATAAGCGTGTTTCTAACTGCTGTTGTTAGTTTTATTGGCAGTGTTGTATTTTCCACTGTTAGATTTAACTTGTATAAACACATTATTATATCTTAGTTCATAAGCAAGGTAGTAATTTCATTGTATATAAAAAAATCGTGTTTCTAACTGCACATATGACAATAAACACTTTGAATTTAAATTTAATGTAATCCTTAATCACCCCACCACCTAGCAATTGAAATGAATAAATGACAGACCTTTTTTACTCTTGGTTTCCACATTTAATTTGGTCTCCGTAAAATAATCACAGTCTGAGTTTTGTTTCCAGTGTTTATATAGATCTGGGTCCATATCCATGATTACCATCAGTAATGTTGTTGTTTAGGTGGATCCTTCGTATTTTCCCAGGTTGTCCATCGTTTTGATGAGAACTGGTTTTCCGTCCTCTTCTTCCTGGATGTAAATCCTGCAGTTTTTTGACCACGTCTTCAAAATCTTTCCTTCTTTTTTTATTTGGCGTGCTTTCCATGCAATGCTTGCATTTTGTTTCGTCAGGTTTTCATTGATGTACACCTTCGTTCCCTTGAGTTTGTTTCCTTGCTTGATTATTTTTCCTTTGAATTTTATATTCGTGAAGGTTATTTTTACAGCTCTGTTATCATTTTTCTTTGGCAGGAGATG
>NW_021145135.1:59766-95595 GCF_900634775.1 Gouania willdenowi
CCCCCTTTGGTTCTGTGGGACGACAAACGCATGCGTTTGTGAGTCCGCAGAAACATGGACCAAGATGCCCTTGACTATCCGTAATGACCGACGGACAGCGAACAGATGGCCGAGGTTGGGTGTGGAGGCAAAGTCAGAGGAGGAGGGTTTATCAGGTGTAATGTCTCCCATGAGGCGAATCATGAAGGAGATTGCAGGATCTTGGCCCTGTAACGTTATTAGGTCAGTGTCGGTGAAAGCGGGTTTTACCGATGCGGTGACCTGCGAAGACGATGGGGTGATGGTCTCGGCAGCCGCACGAGAGCGCGTAACAGCATTCACTGACAACGGGTGGGGCTCAGCGAGCTGGGTGGGGTCAAAGGACCAGGGTGCCCCTGACAGCGCCCCCTGTTTGACGAGGGCATCAGCTTTTGTGTTGGTTAGCGAACACAGGGATGTACTTCTGGTCGTTAAAGTGCGGTCTACTGTTGGGCCCAGACTTTCAGATTCCGAAAGTCGATCAGGGGCTCAAATCGGTTGAGCAGATCGATACCTATGAGAAGAGGAATCTGGTTGTGGTCTGAGATGTAAAACGGGTGTACCAGAGATAGCTCACCTATGGTGATTTGAACGAGAGCCCTTTTTGTGATGGTAGTGGCGTTGTCGCCATAAGGTTCAATATCAATGTGTCAGTCTTGGAGAATCAACCTTAGGTTGGCCTCCTTGGCTAGGCTGCGCAGCTCGTTGAATAGTTGGGCTGACATGAGGGATATGTCTGCTCCTGTGTCAAGTAAGGCTTCATTGGTAAGCACACCTTCAAAAGTGGCTGATATATAATACTTTCGGGCGATTCCTCTTTCGTAGAGGTCGCTCAAGAATTGGTGAATTGGTGGTTCACCCTCAATGGACTGATGTCCTCCGGAAAGGAGGCGGTCTGGCGAATGTGTTTGCACCAGCAAGACAGCACTAGGTGGATCATCGTCATCTTTTCGTTTTGATTGTTTTGGTTTTAAATTGGTTTTGTCATCTATCATTTGTTCAAACATCTGTTTCACAATAGATACCATATCTTTAGCCATTTTGTTAGACAACTTTGTTTTTAAATTTTCTGTTTCATTAGATTCATCATCTGATTTTGACCTGTTCGGCGACTGGCTGTCGGACCGTTTCTGATTCATGTGGTACCGAGGTTTTGAGTGTTCGTTTCTGGGCGGAGGTGTTCGGCGGTCGTTGTCGTGTCTTTTCCACTGGTCAGAACGGTCATTATCAAACCACGGTGGGCGCGATCGGCAATCCGGATAGTGTTGGTCGGGGCGAAAATTTTGGTGTTGAAAGTTTTGCCTTGGAGCGTAGTCGCGGTTATTGGCTCTATTTTGGTAATGTTTTGGTCTCGTACCATGGTACGGTTGCTGGGTGTGTGGTGGAGGAGGTTGTGGCGCTTGCGGTGGAGGCATTTGAGGAATGTCGGGTGTCTATTTTGTGCCTTCCAATTGCAGCGAGTGAGAGTTATTCTTTACCGGGAACATTTCGCGAGGTGTGGATTTTGCCGAATTTTGTTTGTACAAGAGGAAGCCTCTGATTGCAAGATCGCAAAGTTTCTTACTGGACATGGTGTAGGGATCTGCCGTGACGCCGAAATGGGTCCTCGTGTGGTGGTGAAGGTTTCTGAGGAACAGTTTTTTGAACTGCTCTTCTTCCTCCATACCTGGGTCATTGCGATTACCAAAGTATGCCTGTAGCAAGGTGTGGTAATATTGTTGGGGTGATTCGTTTTTCCCCTGTTTAATGGTGTGGGCATAGTCGAAACCTGTTTGATGAAGTGCGTCAGAGAATTCATCCACCATGAGGCGGCACAGTGTTGTGTAATCATTTCTGACCTGAGGTAGTTGACGTTCAATGAAATCATTAACAAGCCTGCTCGAGGTTGCTTTGATTAGGTAGATTTTATCTTCAACATTAACCATTGGATAACTTTTTAGATAAAAACGGTCGATTGCTATTAGGGGGCTTGGCGGGCGTCGGTCCGCCGTCAATAGGAGGGTCAGCGGAGGCATCCCGGGGTCTCCTTGGGCGACGCGGACGTACCGGTGGGTCGGTGGTGCGCAGGACTTGTCGAGTTGCGTCTTCACCGTCGGAGTCAAGATCGCCATCGGCTTCCGACATTGACAATGATGAGAGAGCCTGCCCGAGCTCACGTCTTGCGTCGAGGAGCTCTCTCCTGGTGAGGTTCAATTGTCATTGAACCTTAGCAGTAGCTACTTTACCGTCAGCTACTTGTTGTAATACATCATTAACCCTCTCTCGTTCTGCGTCTAATTCCTTAGAAAGCAGTTTAGTTTTGGCTTTTGAGGCTTTGATCGCCCCTTCTGCCTCAAGGAGGAGTTTCTTCCCATCATTTGACTCTTGTAGTTGTGCGTCTAATTCCCGGGTTGTGGTGTCGAAATCAGGTTCGAGAACGCGTATCTTATCTCCGAGTAGCACTTTGGATTTTTCTAATTCTTTATTCTCAGTGATTAATTGATTCACTTGATCTTCCGCTTTTTCTAGGTAACTCACACGCATTTAGAGCAATCCATTTTCTTCACGTGTTTCTTCATACTGGACCGTGATGTTCGCGCAGCGGGCTTCGCATTCCTCGATGGCTTCGAGTTGAGCGTCGCGTTCGCTCTCGAGGATTTTAACCCGATTCTGTTTGTATTTTAACTGGGCGGAGAATGCTGATATTACAAAGCCAAGCTGTTTAACCAGCTCCTTATCTTTCAGTTTTTTTTAAACGGCTGCAGTGACGCAATCGGCCAAAAGGTCTCCTAATTCTTGAGGAGGGGATTCTCGGATTTTGGCATCAATTGTGGATTTGCCGTCCCCTAAAATTTCTGTGAGGAGGAATTCTGAGTTCTCGGCTGGAGACAGACATGTTGATTTGTTGTGGGTCAAAATCGTACAAAGAACTCTAAAGAATTTCAAAATTTCAAATAATTTCAAATAAAAAAATACAATGGTAGTAAATTGTTTTATCTTATTTTGTTTGTTCCTAGCAATTCACTGTTTGGTAAATAAAACTGAGTGGTAAACTTGAAAAAGTTTTTTTTTGTGCATTCACTTTAAATAATTGTTTTCACTCATTCAAGATTTGTTCTTAACTGATCTAAGACTTTTATTTAAATCGACTTTACCTTAATTCAATTTCGTTGAATTAATCAACAGGTATTTTTAATCAATTAAAAAAAAAATGTTTTTATTGAAGTTAAATTCAAATCCTATTGAATTCATTTTAATCAATAAATGTTTTCCTCAATTAATTTAAATTTTAGTTTAAATTAGCTTTACCTTGATTCAGTTTCTTTAGATTAATCAGGTGTTTTTAATCAATTAAAAAAAAATCCTTTTTTTTTATTGAAACCAAATTCAAATCCTATTGAATTTATTTTAATCAATAAATGTTATTTTTAATTATTTAAATTCTGTTTTAATTTATCAGCTTTTATTTCAGTTGTAATTTTTTTTAGGTTGATTTTTAAGAATGGTTTGTGTTTAAATTCGGTTGTGTTGAATTTAATTACCTTAATTAAAACTGGTTTAACTTTTATTAAACTTGTTTTAATTAATAAATCCTTCTTAAATTAGTTGCTTTCATTTAATTAACTTCCTATTCAATTTAATTGTTTTTAATCAAATTGATTTAATTTTAATCACACTGGATTAATCATTTAGTAAAATGTGTATTTTACTTTAATCATTTATTTTATTTATTTGAACTCTGTTTTAGTTTAATTTTTTTTTTTTTGGTCAAATTGGTTTAAATCTTGTTAAACCTTGAATTTAGTGCGTCACTTGTATTTAAATGAGTTACCTTAGTTTTAATAAGATTACTTTTTTAATGGCTTAACTTCTGTTTAGTTTATGAGCCTTGTGTGTGTGTGTGTGTGTGTGTGTGTGTGTGTGTGTGTGTGTCTGTGTGTGTGTGTGTGTGTGTGTGTGTGTGTGTGTGTGTGTGTGTGTGTGTGTGTGTGTGTGTGTGTGCGTGTGTGTGTGTTTCTGAGCGATGACAAAATCAGGTCAAGCACATTTAAAACCACACGATTTCAGCAAAATGACGGTAAAGACAGCTGTGTCGGAGCACAGTTGTCAAGCCAAACGTGTCTAGAAGACTCGCTGTAACTGAAATGTGTTAAAAGTCCACACTGGGCAAGTTAGGTTAGCTAGATGCTAGCCGTTTAGTAGCAGGCTGCTGCTGCTATGCTGAGGCTCTCGTTAGCCTGTTATTCGCGAGCTCGCCACGAGGGGCAGTCATGTCTCAAAGAGGGACAGGAAGGCCTGTCTTCGTCTAAGCACGGTGGCTTGACACACTTGCTTCCAGTTTCCGGAGCGTTCCACACATGTGTTCCAACCAAAATGAGCTAACATGAGCTAATACAACGATAGCTTGTCCGTTTTCAGGAAACGGAAGATTCAGACGACTTACACTTTGTTTGCGTCGGCAGATACTAGAGTTTCAGAGCTCTTCGGGGTAGCAAATTCCTAGTTTGCAGTGTCTCTGCGTATTTTTACGGGGTTTTCACAATTCTGGCAACTTACTGTTTACTTCAGACGTCACAGTCACTGACGGCGCAGTGATTAATTTTAACTTTTTCGGCACGGCGGCCTTTCATAACATTAGCGCTTTAGGACACAAAGACACGGCGGTCTTATTTATTCAGTTTCTAAGCATTAGCGCGGCGGCTTTGCTTAAAATACAACATTGGTCGGGGCGCGGCGGCTTCCGACCCAATCTGGCAACACGGAGTGTTCAGTTTTTTAGACCGGCTTTTGATTCAGTGATTATTCATTAACGCTGTGTTCATGGCTTCAGCTGTCCCATCTGGGGTGCCAGAAAATATGTAGGAGGAGAGTTATTATTAATGGGTTATATAACTAAGAATATTAATTATGATTATTAATATTACTTCAAATTCTGCGGGGTGCCACTCCTTTTAACAGGAGAAATATGTCTAAGTTTTTAGACTAAACTCATCAATGTGAAACCAGGGGAAAGTGAATTCTAACAGCAAATCTACACCATCATCACAGCTTTAATGAATCAGAGGAATCAAAGATTATGTTTAACCTTTTATTCAAAAGTCAACAATTAACACAGTCAAAATATCAATTGAAATGGGATAATTAAATCATGATAAAATGCATTTCTAGGATAATAAAAGTGAGGATTATATGTAATAAAGTGAAATCACTAATCTAGGAGAAAGCTAGTCTACTAAATATTGAATAAAATGCAGGATACATATTCGAATAATAAGATCATAAAATCAAAGAATAAAATCATAAAATCAAAGAATAAAATCATAAAGAGAGCTCATAACAAAGAGAGGGAGACGGACAAAGGGGAGACGAACACACATGAATGAGATGAACTGGGTGTGGAGCATGTTGTGAGTGTGTGTAAGTTTGTAGTTATGGAAGTATGTATGTGATCTATTGTGGATGAAGTTGCTGATGAAAATTCATTCTTGTACCTTGAAGATGATGTCAGGGTTGGACCTGGAGGTGCTGTTTGAAGCAATGCAGCAGGAAGTGCCACCGTTGGGTTCTGTTGCGGTTCAACAGAGTGTGGCCCCTTCAGCCGATCCAGGCGTTCAGGCCTTCGCAGCTGGCTTAGAAAATGGCTCGTGGCTTACCCCAATGGGTCGCAGGCCGGGCCTCTTTCGGCTGTTACGCACGTCACTAGATGCTGTATTCGTCCGAACCAAGCAGCTATTCCTTCCAAAAATCTAACTGTTTCAACTAAAAATAAAATGAAATAAGTGAAAAGGTGGGGAAGGGAAACGCGTTGAGTATTGAAACGCCAGCGTTCCAAAAACCAAAGTTTCTGGCCGCACGTCCTTTTTTAAAAAAGAACTTGGAGACGCCTTTTGGAGGAGGTGTCTTGGTTGATCATTCTGTGATCATATTGGTGATTGGTCAATGTCTCTGCTTTCAGCTTGTGGGTGTGTCTCAAGTGTGGGTGTGTAAGACAGAGGACATAGACAACAAAGGAAGTTCCTAAACATAAAAGAATGTCTAATAATTAATTCCACATATTTCAAAACATCTTTTCAACATCATATCTTAATATATCATCTATAATGAGAGAGTTTGATACCAAACACGACTGGAAAACATCCTAGGAACACTTTAGGAACCGGTTAATGAATTTTACTTGTAATTACTCATAAACATAAATGTCAAAAATCATGTTATGCCTCGCCTTAACTATATGGTTGCAGTAGATACCTCAAACTAACTTTTGTGATGTTTTCTGGTATTTTTAAGCACTTTTTAAATGATGAAACATTTAAAATAGCATTCTGTTGGTTACTGAATTACATAAAACGAGTGCAGACAACATTTGCAATTTAAATTTCTGTAGAAATCATTCCAATAATGTTTTCATTTGTAACTTTTCAGTCAAGCACATGTCCTTTGTTCTCATTTGAGCGGGAGAGCTAGGGTTATTCCAACGTCCTGTGTAACCATTGGTGTGGGTTCGGGAGGTGGCAACATCTGCAGGGGGTCGGAGCCCAGAGTTTGAAAACTTAGCATGTAAACATTGACTGACTGCTTCCTTTTGATCGTAATGTAGCAGAGAGGTGATAACAGGAGACAAACTGTTCTTGGATTCTCCTGTTCCTTTGTTCGGACAGGAAGAGGGAGAAGATCCCCTGTGGGGCACGTTTGCACTTCACAGTAGGAGACAGACTCCCCGACTCCACTGGCTGGTGAGACCAGTGTCCTAAGTCAAAGATCAGCTTGGAGGATTTGATTCCCTACATGGTAAAATAAAAATGTACACATTGTAAACATTGTTTTTTACCATTTAAACTTTTATTAAACCTCAATTTCAAACAAACATATTCAAATTAATAATTCATATTTTTGAATATTAATTATCCTTTGTTCCCCTACAAAATGCATCTTGTAACTGTAGAGGATGATGACATCATTCCAACATCAGTCCTCCAACATCTTCTCATCCATGGCCTGATGTTTGTGGGTGCTGGACGGGTTCTCCAACATCTTCTCATCCATGGCCTGATGCTTGTGGGTGCTGGACGGGTTCTCCAATATCTTCTCATCCATGGCCTGATGTTTGAGGGTGCTGGACGGGTTCTCCAACATCTTCTCATCCATGGCCTGCGTTTCTGCTTCATGCTCACGGTGCTTTTTCATCATCGTGGAGAGCTCATCTAGGACCGTTTTGTTGCGTGGCTCCAGCTCCAGGGCCTTCCGTAGTGTTTGAATGGCCTCTGAGTATTTATCCTGCAAGGCCAGAACCTTGCCCATGTGAAAAAGTGCTTTCACATTTTTGGGCTGATACATCAGCCCTTCACTGCAGCACGTTAGCGCTGCATCAAAGTGTTCTAGTTTCAGCATAGAAGCAGCCATGTTGTTCAAACATTTCACATTCATTTCCATCAGATTGTTCTCCTCTTCAGACCTAATGTCATCTTTAGAAATGGATTCTGTTATTTTCAGGGCAGTGCTATATTTGAGGATGGCGTAGTTGTAGGCTTTGCACCGATAAAGGACATTGCCTTGCTCCTTCTTGCAGGTGGCCAAAGCAATCTTCTCAGTGGGGGACAGCAGCTTCAGGTCTGGAGCATCAGTAGCTTCTAGCAGCTTCACTTCAAGTGACAGATCAGCCTTTGAAGGAATCTCAGGGTAAAGATTTCCACGGAAACCATTTGCATATCTTCCATCTGTCTTGATGACCGCCTTCTCTCCCATTCCCATGAATCGCACCGCCCAGTCCAGTGCCGGGATCACTTCTCTGTGTCCCAAAGTGAACCAGAACTCCGACAGCTCCTCGACCAGCGTCCCATCCAACAGACGTGTTTTTAGATTAATCTTCACAATCTGTCCAAGCTCCGGCCTACTGTCTCTTCCTCCTCCAGGCTGCAGCACCTTTTTCATTAGCAGACCATTTCCCAAGATATCTAACCATTCATTAGCAGGCGGTTGGGGGTCAGTTTCTCTCCTCATGGACTGATCCATGTCAATCTTATTCCCACTCTTCATGACTGGTGCACTGTCACTGCTTTGGTAAACAACCTGAAACACAAGGAAACGTATTATAAGTAGATTACCATTATTAGCTGGCAGCTTCTGAGCAGGGTTGGTGTCAGTTATAATTGTAATCATGTATTTGATAATTAATTACAAAGATGCTGTAGTTATAATTGTAATTGTAATTGATTTATTTTTTTTTGCTGTTGTAATCTCATTAAATTTTAGTTGAGGTGAGAGCATTTTAAAAATGTATTTTACAGCTGACTTAAGACCGTTATCATATGAGATGCTAACAGAAAGCTAATACAAGATGAAGGTTAACTTTTTTTTTGTTTCCCATGATAACGGGTCCTAAATTAACTGTAAAATACACTAAAAACAAATATGTATCATCTGATTACTTTCCTATCTCTTGGTTATCTTAAGACTTCCTAATCAATGAAAATATAGTTTTTAATATTTTTGGTGTGGGTATCTGTGCCATTTTTATTAAAATGTGGGAAAGCTTGATATGGAACATATTTTAATTGTTAACTACATACTGTATGTGTAGAACTGTAACATGGCTCCCCAGTTTTGTTTTCTGTTTTGTTTTTGAAACTTTTTACTGACAACTTATAATTGATAGTTTTTAGAGAATTTGCATGGCAATTACAATTGACAAAGTCAATTCTTTAAACTCAATTACATTTTAATTCCAATTATGACAGTAACATATTTTTAAAATTACATTTATGATTACGCCATAATTGTAGTTAATTATCAATTGTGCAATTACAATTATAATTGACCCCAACCTTGCTTCTGAGTCTCTATTGAAGTGTCACACTAGTCCAGACATGGGACACTGGTGCCACAGGAGCCACAAGCAGCCTTTGGTCTAATTTTGTGCTTCCATTAGCATAAACATACAAAATGACATAAATACACAAAACAATGCACAAAATTACTCTTAAAACACACAAAAAGACTATTAAAATACACACACACAAATGACACAACAAACAAAATGATAACCAAAACACAGAAAAATATACAGGATTACATAAAACAAATACCAAAATGAACAAAAATATATAACGTACACAAAGACAACAATAACATAAACTGGGAGAAAAATTATACAATATTACTGAAATAAACATACTAAATTACAAAATGATACACAAAATAATATAAAAACAACAGATTCATATATTAAAACACAACAAAGACATATTAAAGGAGAGAAGAATCAGAATCATTAAGCACAACACTTGTTGTTAGATTGTCCTTTGTGCCAATAGATGGTTGTAACATGAGATTTACCGTTTAAGATTTAAGAGTAGCTTAGTATTAGTGTCTTATCTGTGGGAAGGATGTTAATTCTGGGATGTTTTAGTCTTTCTTTGAATCAGGGGCTGTTCCAGATGTTTCCTATTCTCTCCTATCTGCAGCTTTGGGCTTTCACACTATGTCTGTTTATTCTCTCCTGAGGAAGTATCTGCTCTATGAGCTCTGGGTTTTTAGTTCTGCCTTTTGTTCTCTTTTTTAGAGTTCTACTTTTTGCTGTTCCTTTGATGTTCTCTGATGTGGAGTTCTTCCCCGGCATATCAACGGTTGTTCTAAACTCCTCAGTTGCCACGGTTACATGATGTTTTTTTTAATTCAGAATGAGTTTTTCTGCATTAAATCATTTGAAATTAAAGTCTTGTGCTTCATGTTTACATGGTAATAGTAATTCCTGAACTGACGTTTACATGGAAAACCTGTTTAATTGGCTTTAGTTAATTCCAATAGAGCCTGGGGGTTGGGAAGGCTCTGATTGGACAGGGGGCAAACATGACGTATTGATAATGTCTATCGGGAGAAACACACAACCAACATTTTATTGTTGGTTGTAACACAGAAGACCACACATGAGAAGTGTTTTCACCTTTATTTTGATTGTTGTTTTGAAGCAACAGCTCAACAGTAACACACTTTGGTCCACGGAGCAGAAGAGATAGAAACTAATCACCAGTAAATAAAGTCCAGTAAAACTCTGTGAAACAAAAACCAGGAATAAATAGTTGCTTCCTGGTAAAGATAGTAGCTGTAACTGTGGTGAAGGGTTCTAATGAAAGGATCTTTGTTATTGTGAGTAATTATTGTGATGAGGAATATACCAAGTTTCTTTGGTGCTGTAAACTTCGTCAGGAGTCAGCTTCACCACATATCCAGCTGCCTCTAGCTTTGACATTTGTTCACAGTATGAGCTTGCTTTGTCCAGATCTTTGGATAGTCGAGATTCAATGTTACGGAGTCTTGACATTACTGCCGTTTGAGGTATATTCAGAATGGGTGAGTTTGCTTACCTGAGAAGAGGTGTGGCATAGTGTTGAACACCATTAAATAGAACTCTTTTCGTTGCGGTTTTAAGAAGCTCCATGGCTTGTTTATCTTGCCTAGATCTGATGACAACTTTCTCATTGTGTACAGGAAGGTTTGTCAAGTTTCCAAAGTTTTTCAACATGGTAACGCAACTCTTCTGCAGGGGGTCCGGTGGACAAGAACAAGCATTGCGTAGACACTAGGGAATTGTGTGACTGAACTTCTCTGATTGGACCTTGGAGTGTCCATCCTAACAGGATTTTGACAGCTACAGGGGATCCATAAGGGCCTAACCTGATTGGTTGGAGTAATGAGATGAATGTGATCTGAGCCAATGAGCAATAGTGATGATGCCTTTTCTATGGATGGGAGTGAAATGTCTTTTATTTTCACTGGAGGGTTTGTACAGGATAAATGTGGTCAGAAAGTGCCAGCTGGGTTGCAGTGCAAACATGTTTGATGGTAAAGGTCTTCTCTGTGTGGCAGCAGGAGAGATCTGAAAACTGACAGATGAACCATGAAGAGTTTCAATGTCCTGGTGAACCGTTCTTAGTGATCATTTTTCTAATTGTCCAACCAGGTTTTGAGCAGCTGATTGAAGCAGAATTGTTCGTTGTGAACCATCATCGAGAACAGCATATGTTTTTAAAGTTTGGTCACCATTGCGGAGAATCACATTGACGACTTTAAGGAGGACACCATTGCTGTCAACTGGTCTGTCAAGGTACAGTGTCTTCACAGCAGGAACAGGAACATTGTTGGTTCTCTGATTTACATCACAGAGTATCTGCAGATATCTCCTTTTGCAGGTGTCACAGAATTTCTTTAGAATTTCTTCTGAAGGAGCTCTGAAGATTGTCTGGTCTCATTGGGTTTGTTTGTTCCATGTAGAATTGTTGTCATTGCTGGTATTGATTTACATGGGTGTTTATGGTGATGGAGAGATGAGATGGAGTTTTCTTTTCTAGGTTGACAACAAGCTTCAGTTTGTAACCAAGATGAAAACATTTGTAAATCGTATGTTAGGACATCCTGATTGCTGCATACATGGCGTTTGAAGCGACTGGAATGTTCTGCTGGCAGTTTTTTAAGGAGCCGATCTACATGTGAATCACAGAGAAGTTCAGCGTGTCATTGCCACAAGTCACACATGTACAGAACAACCGAAATGATATATATATTTATATATAGACTTAACTTGTACACAATGGTGGTAATAGTTTAAAGATAAAGTCTGGTCTGTAATGGAGTGAGGCTGGATTAATTACATTTAAACTGGGGTTAAAGTCATTTATCACATCCACTTAAATTTGTTTGATTTTTTTTTAAGGTACTTGTACTTTTTGTGTTAGTGTATGTGTGTGTTTTGTTCTTTGTCCTATTAGCATAACTTAAACTAATAATGCAAATAAAACAAGTTAATTATTGAGTAGTTGTAAATTGTGCTATAATACATACTAATGCTATACTATCATTATCATTTCATCAGAAAACATCAAACAATGACAGGCATCACGATGTCAAAGACATGAAGTAACCACAGAGAGAAGCTGTGACTGAGAACATCCTCTACATCAGAGGTCTCATTCTCTATAGAAAATAATGCTATAGTTCAAACTAATCCACTCCTTTTAACAACATCTGAGAAAGGTTCCCTATCTACAGATCACCGGAGGAATTTATATTTCAAAGAACACTTTTCTGTTGTAGAACCCACAGAATATCTGTACAACACCGCTCATAAAAACTCTTTTGTTTATATATCTGTCAATAAGATCCTTGAGACTTTACTCAGACGGTCAGATTTTTTGGACCAAATTATATTTAATCAAGAAGCTTTATCTGGACACTTTAAGTCATTTCAAGACGGAAAATATTACAAGGACAATACGTTACTGGGACAGCAAAATGTATGTGTCAGTTTGGGGTTATATATTGATGATTTTGAAGTTTGTAACCCACTGGGCACCTCTCGAAAACTTCATAAGATTACTGCAGTATATTGGGTAGTTCTAAATTTACCAGCCAGATTCCGATCAAATCTCAGTTCAATTCAGCTTGCTCTCTTAGGTAAAAGTGTGGATGTCAAACAATATGGTTATGAAAGGTTTTTCGAGCCACTGGTTAAAGATATAAGGTGTCTAGAACAAGAGGGCATTTATGTGGAAGTTGTGGGTGAGTTTGTTAAGGGCACTGTATATTGTGTAAGTGCAGATAACCTTGGTGCACATGGTCTGGCAGGCTTTCATGAAAGTTTTACTGTTGACAAGTTCTGTCGCTTTTGTTTGATAAGTCGGAACCAAATTGCAACCACTGAAGTTAATGACTTCCAATTGAGGGGTGTTGATCAACACAATACATTCCTGGAAGAGCTTAGGCAGACTGACAACCTCCAAAGTGTTAATGGGGTAAAAAGGGAATATGTACTGGGCAAACATCTATTGTTCTTTCACCCAATAACTGGATTTCCTCCAGATGTTTTGCACGACTTTTTTGAAGGCGTCATCCCTTTGGAGTTGTCCTTATGTTTGAAAAATCTGATCTCAAAAGGTTTCATTACATTTGATGCTTTAAACAACTTCATAAAATCATTTCCCTACAAATATGCAGACAAAGTAAACAAGCCTCAAAAAATTCCAAAAGCAAGCTTTGAAAAAGGAACAGTTGCTGGTAATGGACATGAAAACTGGACACTACTGCGCTTACTTCCTTTTATAATTGGATGTAAGATACCAGAACAGGAGCCAGCATGGGAGATTTTAATGGACCTCAAGGAAATAGTTGACATTGTTGTGTCAAACAGTCTCACTGAGGAAGCATTGTGTTATTTATCTTGCAAACTACTGGATCATCGCCTGTTGCTCACCAGTACCTTTCCGGACTTCAGACTGAAGCCAAAACACCACTTCATTGACCACTACCCACATCTTATACGCTGCTATGGGCCTTTAGTGGAATTGTGGACGATGAGATTCGAAGCTAAACATAGCTTCTTTAAAAAGGTGATCCATGACACTCACAACTGGAAAAATGTGCTGCTAACTCTTTCTTCGAAACACCAGCAGATGATGGCATACCATCTGGATAGTGGGAACCTTTTCAAACCAAAACTCTATGTTGAAAATGTGAAAGTGATCAGGGTTTCAGAATTAGATCCATCACTGAAGTGTGAAATACAGAAGAAATACCCTCATCTAGACAGTGTGTCTCTGTCTAAAAAGGTTCACTTGTGTGGGACACAGTATGTGGCGGGCATGATTTTATCTGCTGGGCAATGCAGTGGCCTCCCAGAATTTCATAAGATTGTGACCATTCTTGTCAATGCAGAGGAGGTGTCATTCATTTGTAAAAGACTGTGTTCCTGGTACATTGAACATTTCAGGTCCTATGAGCTTGTTGAACACACCTGTGAAGACCTTCTTGTCCTGGATCCAGATGTGCTGACGGATTTCCACCCTCTAACAGCATACACAGTTGGTGGAAAGCTGATGGTGACCCCAAGGACGTTCCTTCTCTATTAAAGCAACTCAAAATGGTATGTTCTTTCCCTTCCACTCTCTCTTCCTCTCCTCTATTGTCCTCTGCTCCCCTTCCTCACTCCATTCCTCTAGCTCTTTCTTTTCTTCACCACACACTTTATTCTTCTCCTATCGCTCTCTCCTCACTAGCTTATCTCTCTCTCCTCTCTCCATTCTCCTCTCCTCATTAAGCCTTAGTTTTGTGCTGACTGAATTGAAGGCCTTTTCCAAGTATAGACCAGTTGAGTACAGTGATTGAAGAAAATGAAAACAAGAATATAGACATAAGTTTAGTTTTTCTTTTTACATTTGTAGACAAAATTATTAGCAAATCAAGCATAATAAATGGATAAATCTGGAAAAAGGAAGCTGTATGGTGTAGATGTCCACTGTTTTCTAATCAGGTTTGACTTAATTTTCATCCAACTTTTCTCTCTCCACTTTTTAGACTTTGTTACTGCGGGTAGTTCTTTCCTCCAGAGAAGCCCGGCGAGTCCAGCTTCCTGAAGTTCCAGCATCTGTTGGGCAATTGATTGATATTCTTAAAGAGAGACTTGAACTTCCAGGTGATTTTTCACTACAGTTTGAGGATCCAGAGTTTGGAAATGCACTATGCAACTTGACAGCAATATCTGAATTACCAGCTGAGCGTGTAGTCCTACATATAATGTGGAACTGTGATTCATCACCACTTAACCAATCCACTGCTTCAGTCTCTTCCCAGGACACAATAAGTGTTCACTCTGAAGATTTCAGGCCTAGCTGGACCGATTCTATCCAGATGAACTTAAGGCAGGTCTCAGAGTGGCCCTCTCCATTTCCTATCCCCAAGTTTTCATATGATGTTGAACTGAAATTGTGTAAGGCTAATGTGACATACGAAAAATCGAAGAAGAGCCTTGCAGTGACAAGAGACATGAAGACAGAGATTTTGGATAAGATTGCAGAGGCAGTTTTTGAAATTAAAGGCTACCCTGAGAAAGATGAGCTTGAGTCAGTTGCTTCTGCACTGGTTCTCAAATACCCGTGCCTGAGGGAGCCAGGTAGCATCACAGGCTACGAGGGATGGAAAGCAAGTATCAAGCACAAACTTGGAAACTACAGATCTAAGCTTCGTCGGGCAGGCTGCAATGAGGTAAATGTAAACAGGAAAAGAAAAGGAGGAAATGAAGCGGACAGTCCTTTCACCCTTAAAAAGCCCAAACGTGGAGAGGTCAATCATGTCCCAGATTATCCACAACACCACAATGATTCTACTCTTGAAGAGGAAAGAGTTGCTCTGGTCGATGAAATGAAGAAGAAACAGAAGAACATGACAGTCATACAGCAGAAAATGGCGCTGACATTTTCTCTCAGGCGGAAAGAGGTCGTGGAGTGTCAACCTATGGTATCGGAGGTCCAGGAGAGATGGCCTGCGCTGTTTTCCTCTGAGGAAGTAAGGGTGTCCTAATTTTTCAGTAATTGTTAATTCGTTTAGGCATGAGTTATACTAGATTGACTATAATTGAAGTAGTACAGTATTTTTTTTGGGGGGGGGTGTCATGCATTGGCAAACATTATTATACCCTGTGTTACCCCTCCACTCAAGGCCATTAACATTGTTACATCAAAATCTGTGACCCATTAGATTCTTTGACATGTCCTAATATTCTTACCCTGAGCATTTCACACCTATGGAAGCTCATTTCTGCCAGTCCAAGAAAAGAGTCCCCATGCTAAATCGAAATTATGAAATAGAAAGTCAATCTCATAATTTTGACTTGGCATGGATGTTTTTTTCTTTTACTAGGGTAAATAGGGTTTTTATTGACTGAGATAGTTGGGGAAAGAATACTTAGGCAGGTCTGATTGCTCACAGATTGTGGTACAACATGGAACATGATAAAAAGCATTTGCATATTGATACTAGTTTTTGTGAGAGGTATTTCTATTCATGTGCAAAATGTGTATTCATGAGAGCTTTTTGAAGTAAGTTTTGCTTTTCATAACATGGTCATTGGACAGGGTGTAGACTGCACAAGACAGCTATCCAGGAATTTTCTGTGCTGAATAAATGACAATATTTTGTTGATTGTCTTGTTTAGATATCAGAAGAATTTCATCGGATTACGAGCAAAGACCTCCTGGGGACTTTCAATGCATCCCTTGACAAATTTGTGCCTGGCCTGTTGAAACTGTACCGGTCTAAGAAGGGAGCTCTTGGACAGAAGATGGAAGACCTGCTGGAAAAACTTGATGAACAGGTGAGAGAAGTGCTCCTTTGCCTGAAGTTATTTTGGCTTCAGCCATAACACATTTGTGGAAATGTGTCAGTGGAAATGAATGTCAGCAGTCATTGCTTTACGTTCTTATTTGGCAATATTTGATTTAACAAATTTTATTTTGTAAAAGTAAAGTAAAATTGTTAACATAGTTGCAGTGTTGTTGGTTTTTTTTAGTTTTACATGTTGCTGGGTCTGACCTGTGCTTTATTTTCATTAATATAAAAGTTCTGATTTTGCAATGTGTATAAGTACACTATGTTACTATACTAATTGAAATGCTTGTTTTCCACTGAGTACTCTTTAGACATCCAACATTGTGTCCCACCGAAAGACAGCAGCACTGAGAGGCCTGCCCATTTTCGTCAGAGAAGATACAACAGAGGTTTTCCTGAAATGCTTGGTAAGTACAAAAAAGTAATGCAAGTAAAACTAAATCCTGAGATGTTTCAAAGGATGAGTTCCAAAAGATCCAAAATGGAAAGATACACCTCAGTGCTGTCCAGATAATTTTATGGAGAGGATTGCAGTTGTCTATAACTCTCGCTCCCCTTTTTTCTGCTGAGAAGCAGCTGGGCATTGTTTATGTGTGTTCCATTGCAGAAAATACTTTCGTACAAAACTCATCACAAGGGTGGTGGGAGAAAGCTACTACGTCATTAATTAAAGAAAAATAAGCTTTTTCTTTTTAAAACCTCCATGAGTCAAATGACCAGCATGATACGGAGGTTTAATTTCAAATCTGTAGAAATGTATTTTGTCTTTAGTTCTCAATAATTAATCTTATACCTTTCTTCAGGATACTGACATTTTGGAACCAGTGTTGAACGGTGTATCTGTTGCCATCCTCACCATCCTACAAGATGACGATGCCGGTACGACTGTGCGAGACCATGCAGTTGTGTTGGAAGGGGATATTGTGCTACATAACATTCCAGACCTCTCTTCTGCCTTGGCATACCTCTTTGGCCTTCTGTATGCCCTCAACATTGATTATCCAAAGCAGATGAGTTATACCTTTGAAGCAATTCAAGCCATCTTTTTTGAGCTCGGTGGCTCTCGATGCTCACAGCGCATAAGGGCTCTGAAAACAAAGCTTTTGCTGTGACTGTTAATGGAGAAGCCAGACATGACTTTAACATGTGTTCTTTAGCCTGTTCAAGTCCATTGCTGTTGAGTCATGTAAAAAAAACTGTAAACCCTTTTGCTTCTGATATAGTCATTCACCTGTTACCAAGAGTTGCTTATTTGGTGTTTGAACTGTTAAAATGAATTATTGTTCAAGTAAAACTAATGTATGTATGCAGAAAAGAACAAAAAAAAAAGAACCTCACCTCTGTTTCAACCTGCATAAGGATGTGTAGGTGATGGAAAATTCTATTTTCAGATTAACTGTTCCTTAACCCTCTTGTTGTTTTTCGGTCAAGGGATGAACAATAAGTAACGAAAGGAGGAGAGGCAAGAAGGGAGAAAAATGGAAGGAAAGGAGGGAGAGATGAAGTGAAGAGGAAAGAAGGAAGAAGAGAGAGGGAGAAAAAAAATAGAGGGGAGAGAAGGGAAGATGAAAGAAGGAAGAAGAGAGGGAGAAAATAGAAGGAAAGGAGGGAAGAGGAAAGAAGAAGGAAGAAGAGAGGGAGAGAAGGGAAGGGAAAGAAGGGAGGGGGAAAAATAGGGACAGAAGAAGTAAGTATTAGTAAGTAAGTAAGTATTTATTTATAAAGCGCTTTTCGCAGATAAAATCACAAAGTGCTGTACACAGAAACAATAAACATACATTTACATCACATGTGTAGCATCATAAAAGGGCAGTAAAAATTAAAAATAAAATCTTGTTAACTAAAAGCTTTTTTGAAAAGTGAAGTCTTCAAATGTTTTTTAAAAGTGTCCACGCAGTTCATCTCCCGGAGAGACTGGGGCAGACCATTCCAGAGTCTGGGGGCTGCAGCCTGGAACGCCAGGTCTCCTCTGGTTTTAAATTTGGTTTTTGGGAACCTTAGTAGACCCTGACCTGAGGATCGAAGGCTGCGTCCTGAAGTGTAGGGACACAACATGTCTGAAATGTATAGAGGAGCCTGGCCATGCAAAGCCCGGAAAGTTAGAACCAGTATTTTATATTCAATCCGGAAATTGACAGGGAGCCAGTGCAGGGAGGAAAGTATCGGGGTAATGTGTGATGTTCTGGACGTACCGGTCAAAAGTCTGGCAGCAGCATTTTGAACCATTTGGAGTTTACACAGGGTCGACTTATTAAAACAGGTAAAAACTGAGTTACAGTAGTCAATGCGGGACGAAATAAAAGCATGGATGACCAGTTCCAGATCAGGTTTGGACAGTAGATGCCTCACTTTTGAGATATTTCTCAGATGGTAAAAACAATTTTTAGTCAGTTGACGACAGTGGCCCTCCAAAGACATCGATTGGTTAAACACAACCCCAAGATTTCTGATGCTGGATTTCACTGATGAACCCAAAACACCGAGAGAGTTCTTAATAAGTGGGATCTTTTTATCAGGGGCGATGATCAGAGTTTCAGTTTTGTTGGGGTTTATCTGGAGGTAGTTTGATGAAAACCAGTTTTTGATGCATGAGATACAGTCCAAGAACTCAGGTAAAAAGTGAAACTCTGAGTCATTAAAAGAGCAGTATAACTGGATATCATCAGCATAAAAATGATAAGAAACATTTTTAAAACCACGGATCAACCGACCAAGAGGCATCAGGTACAATAAAAACAAAACAGGCCCCAGAACAGAGCCCTGGGGTACTCCACATGACAGGGTGGACACATTGGACATTACATCATTAAAAGCCACATTAAAAGTTCTACCATTTATATACGAGGCAAACCACTGTAGTACAGCACCGGAAAACCCCATTTCTGATTTGAGACGATGGATCAGTGTGTTGTGATCTACGGTGTCGAAAGCAGATGTTAAATCCAATAAAGTTAAAACTGTGTAGCGACCAGAATCAGCAGCCATCATCACGTCACTGGAAACCTTCACAAGGGCAGTTTCAGTGGAGTGGATCGACCTAAAACCAGATTGATATTTATCATAAAGATCATTATCTTCCATGATTGATGTTAGCTGCTTGGCTACCACTTTTTCCATCATTTTTGACATGAAGGGAAGCTTAGATATGGGCCGGTAGTTTATAGGCTGACCTGGATCAAGATTAGGCTTTTTGAGAATGGGATTTACTAGGGCGTGTTTAAAGTAGCTGGGGACTGTGCCGGATTTAAGTGAAAGGTTGATCAGTTTCACCAACCATGGACCGACTTCATCAAAAACATTTAAAAGCAGTGAGGTTGGAATAATATCCACAGGGCTCGATGTGGGTTTCATTTTTCTCACTAGATCCTGAATATCCTGTAGGCTGACAGGAGAGAAGGAGGACCATGTGCTGACGGGAGCTACAGAAGTGCACAAGCTGACCAAAGGAGTCGTGATACTGGCCCTAATATCTTCTACTTTATTTACAAAGAAGTTTAAAAACATGTTACAATCATCCCTTGTGTGTACAGGGACATGGGACGGTGGGGGTGTAACAAGATGTTCAATAGTGTTGAACAAGACTCTGGGGTTTCTCTTATTTTGTAGAACAAGGTTAGTGAAATAAGTAGAGCGGGCGCGCTTTATTATTTCATTTAGCTCCATTATCTTTTCCTTAAGATGGAGTCGATGCACTTCCAGTTTAGTTGTTTTCCACAACCGTTCCACTTTCCGACAGCTTCTTTTGAAGTTAAAAACGGTTTCATTCATCCATGGACAGGGTTTTTTATGAGTGCTAACAACGTTTTTAGCTGGTGCTACTGTGTCTAACAGAGTCAGACAGTGATTATTAAAGTTAGCCATAAAAGAGTCAACATCATCACAGCTAGCGAAGGAAGTTGGGTCAAAGGAGGCAGAAAACCCACTGAAAGCTGCTTCATTTAGGATGCGTCGCTGTTTTTTCACATTGGAAGGGATTTTAGTCAGAGTGATTGACAGGTTAAATAAAATACAGCAGTGGTCACTTAACTGTAAATCATTTATACTTAATTTGTCTATTTTTAAACCAAAAGAAAAAACTAAATCTAAAGTATGACCTTTGGTGTGTGTTGGACCTGACACATGTTGTACAAAGTTAAAAGAGTCCATAAGAGTCATCAACTCAGTGGCCATAGGACATGTGGAGTTATCAACATGGAGGTTAAAATCTCCAAGGATTAAAACACTCTCAAGTGTTATAATAGATGACATGAACTCAGAGAACTCATCTAAAAATATACGAGCAGGACCAGGCGGTCGGTACAGTAAAACACAGTGAAAAGAGTGTTCGTTTCCAACCTTGCACATCTGGAGCTCGAAGGAGTTGAACGCGTTCGTGTCCAACAGTCTGCAGCTGAATGCGTCCCGGTAAACGAGCGCCAATCCTCCTCCGCGACGCGTGATCCGTGGGGTTCCAAACACAGAACAGTCTGCAGGGCGCAGCTCATTTAAGAAGAAGAAGGGAAAAGGAAAGAAGGAATAAGAGGGAGAAAATGGAAAGAAGGAAAGGAGGGAGACGAGTTGACAATATATGTTGAGATTGTCATGTATTTTAAAAGATTTGTTTAAGTGTTGTCCACGTCACATGAAGCACAGAACATGGTGCTTTACCTGTTAGTTTCCTGTTCATTTTATAGTAATATTTCTAAGAACTTTTAACTGCTGTAGTTCATCATAGTTATGCCCATGTAAAACGTCAGTGTCTGGGTACACAGCCAATCATTTTTGCCACTATCCTATCGGTGTGTGCATGAGTGACTATATGTTGCTGAACACTTTTTTTTCCCCCCACATACTTTGTTTTTCTTTTTTGGTTCTGAACTTCAATTTTAGCGTCTTTGCTGTGGTGCTCAAAGCACCCAAAAAAAGAAACTGGCAATACTTTTTATTTATTTATTTTTTTTACAGAAATTGACCTGACTACCCATAACGTTCTGAAATGTACTTGAGGCACTGTTAAACAAAATAAATAAGATTTAAGATAACATTCAGTTGTGCTTTGTTTTATTCAATATCTATTTATTTGAGCATTTTTCAAATATAATTACAACATACATTTTCCTTTTATTTAAATAGGTAAATTTTCAACTCACTGGAGTAAGAATTGTATGAATATTCAACAAGAATATCTGTGTTTGTTGAAGTTATAAATGCATGGCATTCAATGAATAATTATATGTTTATTTAACAAGAATATCTGCATTTAGTGAAGACAGAAATACATGGCATTGAAACCAGAATTTCTTCGTTAGACTTCCAGGATTATCTTAATTAGGTGAACAGGAAGATCCAAGTTGGCAGAACTCTTGTCAGAACTTGTAAATCTTAGTTAAGTCAACAACAGTAGGCAAAAGTTGAGATTACTCAAAAATCTCTTGCATCATGTTGCCTTGATATTTTAAGTTTTCTCAACTTTTTCTTTTTTACCGTGTAGTCACACACCAGTCTCCGTGTGACCACAGTGTCCTCCTTCAAGTTATCTGACTCAACCTCTTTATTGATGGAGAATCCACGTTCAACCGTAGCTTGGCCGTGGGAGAGGATGAGCAGCTTCTTGCAGAAGGCCCACAGCTCTGGATAAGGCTCCATGGCACTGCACAGGAAGACGTCCAGCCTCTTCTGCATGGGAGGAAAGGAGAGGAAGTCCTCACTCCTGCTCTCCAAGGACAGGAGACTGTCAAACTGCTGCAGTATGACGTCCCCTATGACAAAACAGATGAGAAAAAATAGAGAAAAACATTGATAAATCATTGGGCATTACCAGCAAATCAGATTGAGGATAAATTCTTGTGAATTCTATAATTTGCCTCTTATTCCTACCTGCAGAAGTATCAGTTAGCTGTTTATCCTGAAGAAACCTCTGAACCAGCCCTTTCATGTGATTCCTGCATCTTTCGGGTTCTCTGTACATTACTGACGGATCCAGGCACACCAACTGCCTAACAGTCAGATACTTGAGGGGGCTCTTGTCCTGCACTTTCCTGATGATGTTACACAGTCCCTGCATGCACTCTCTCTTGAACTCTAGCACCCTGAGCTCTGCACCTTTGATGCTCTACAGAGAAATTAGCCATGAATATAGAACATGTCTTCACTGACCTGGTTCAGCCTAACCATTTGTTAAACGATCTTTTGAAAACATCACACTACCTTAAGGACCGACTCTGCACCTAGACCAATGCTGATGTCTTGTGGGCTGAGCCAGATGGTCTTGTCTGTAACATCCAGTTTGGTCAGCTGCAGGGCAGTGATATCGTGGAGGACTTCTCTCTTTATGAAACGTCTGAGTAGACTCTGTCAACAGACAAACACAGAAATGTCGGGTGTGGCACATTAATCACCAACATCAAATTGTCTGATGATGATGCACAATGTAGCCACTATTTCTAGACATCCTAACCACAAACCCCATGTTGTTAAAATGTATCAACTGAGCCCAATCAGTGGTTATTATAACGTTATGTAAATTATCACCATCATCAACTCGGTGAGATCCTTGGGGAGGAATGGGAGCACAGGATTATCTGTCTGATATTTTTTCAAGAAGGGAGTGAAGGTCCTGGCAAGTGCTGCGTAGAACTGCAATTTGGCCAAGATGAGTGGATCCTTTATGGCTGCTGCAACTGTGTCACAGGATGCTGAGAAAGAGACAGACAGACAGAGAGGCAGGAGAATTTCAACTTAGCCATATTACAAAAACTATGACAAGGCCATACCAACACCAGGATTAGTACTTTTATGAGTAGATTTTCAAGTCTGTAGTTTTACTTGTACTTAAGTATTCATTAATCCATGTAATCTACTAAATTACTTTTAAAATCATAGTTGAGTACTGAGTCCAATTTTAATTCCTATCCAAAGCTTTTATCTGCATTTTTGTAGCCAGTAAGGTGATCTGATAGCAAACAAGCCGATGGAAACCGGGTCATGAGGACGGAAAACAAAACCAAACAAAAAATGGACGTTAATGATTGATCTTTCATTGATTCTGAATGAAGAATTTAACCAGTTAAAATGGATTCATGGATATTTAATCAATAGTCGCGGCTCCTCATGTCATTTAGTTTTTTGTCTTCCGGAGACATTTACTGAATAAGGAAATAAAAACTTCAAATGAGGGAAAAATGAGGGAAAAACACTTGTTTTGTATCTTATCAATGATTAATGATGAATAGATTGTTGGTGTTTTAACTTTTGGTAAAGGAAAACACACAATTTCCAGCCCTAGTCTGGAGAAGTGACGGTGACATCAGCCGTTAAAAGGAACTAATACTCTGATTACTTTGGACTTTTACTGGAGTATTTCTCTAACACCAGAAATATTTTAGCAAAGTAACAGTACTTGTACTAGAGTACAGATTTTCAGTACTCTTTCCACCACTGATTAGGACACAGTTACAGACCTATTCACAGCATTTAAGAAGGGCCTACCTGTCCCAGGGTTGGAGAGTCTCTTTGTTTTCACAGCTTCCATGTACAGGAGAAGTGATGGCCAGACAGCCAAGGCTCTCTCCACAACCGGAAGGTTTTCTACCCAACGATGGGCACAGAAAGACAGGGGGAACACACTGGACTTGGTTATGGTGATGTAATCCTCTCTCCTGGCAGGCACATTGTGAAACAATGTGTGCATTGCTCTCAGCAACTTGTCCAGCTGCCATGCACTGAACCCACACTTGAATGCGTTGTGTAGCGTGTGTAAGCCACAGCTCCCCACACAAATGAGCTGAACACCTGAAGGTTTCATTGGAAACTTGATATTAAAAAAACAAATTCTATGTAGCAATGCTCTGTAGCACGTTTAAATAGTTTATTCAATGTAAAAGTGCACAACAAATAAAATTTATTTTTATAATTACAAATGGGTCATATACATACTCACACACACAGTAATGGCATTATAAACTCCTCACCTCCGTACTGCTCAGATTGATCTTTCTGGAAAATGTCGAAGAGTTTCCAGTTCACACTGGGCCCATCCATTGAAATGGACACCAAGTGTCTGAGGTCCAGTTTGTCCATACATTCCTTAAAAAGGGTTGCATTTGATTACTCAAGATGAGCAGCACACATTGTTAGAGAGACACACACACACACACACACACACACACACGCACACACGCACACACACACACACTATACTAGTACTACACATCATTATACTATAAGGCACAGTTGTATACTTGGGTCAGTTATATTTTAGATTTTCAAAAGAGCAAAAAAATTTACTGAATAAATTCCAACATTTTTAGAGTACATGACACATCTGTTCACTTGTGCATCTGTGCTATGAAAAAGGACTGATTAGGAACCTTACAGACGACCATTTATGTATTCTACTTGTACCAACATTATTCTTTCCATAAGTTATTAGAATTTTTATAGTGATTGTTTTTTATGTATTTTATATGTTGCTTTGGATAAAAGTGTCTGCCAAGTACATAAACATAAAAAATAAACATTGTTAAGGCAAGTACATAATTGGTCATGTGACATTGCTTTTACAGGACGATGTGTGCCCACAAAATTATATCAATATAGATTGAGAAACATTTAGAATAAAAAAGGTTATGCTTACTTTGAGATGTGACAGCAGGTCTTGTGCAGTGGAATGTCCCATAAACTGGGAGCCCAGGTATCTGGACTGAACCTGTCCCTCGTCCCAGAAGCGAACATGCACATCCAGCTGTTTGTTTTTTGTTGTCTCGTTGAGGCTCTCGTCGAACATAAGAACGAACGGCGATTTGTTTACTTTGGACACCAATTCCTCTTTGATGTGAACCGCTAAACCAAACTTGGCTATGTATGCCGTTTTGTCGGACCCACAAGTAAACGTGGTAGCGATGTCGGAATCAGGGAACATGCTTTTGAAAAGCTCTGAAATACCCTCATTTTCATTGTAGGACTGATGTTTGGCGATGGTGTTAAGAGTCCACAACACCTCTGCTTTCATTGTAGGTGTGAATCCAAAAGTTGTGCGCAGATCCACTCTACCGTTAGTTGCGGTCGTAACTGGAGGGGCTGTGCTAGCGCAAGCAGCTGGTTGGTTAACGTTATCTTCTGCTTCAGGCGCGTTAACAGTTAGCTGGCTAACGTTAGCAGGTTGAAACACTCCGTCGATGGAAAATGTTTTCTCCTTAGCTTTGATAGAGTTGATGTGCTTACATGACTTGGCATGAGACTCCAAAGCCTTCACACCCATGTTACCAAGCTGAATCTTTTTTTTGCATACTGTACAAAAAGCCTCAAATACGTTGTTGTCCACCGGTTTTAACCAGTGACAAAATGCTTGTTTATCTTGCCACGCTTCATTAAATTTACATTTCCCCATAACCTCAGCATGAAGTGGGTCTACATGCGATGTGCGTCCCAGTCGACGTTGACGAGAGGACGTTGAGAGAGAAGTTTAGGTCAGTCTGTCGCAAAGTGAAGTGTTCGGATCTGGGCGGCGTTGCGTTCTCAATTATTGGTTCCGCCACTGTTTATTTAGGCTATTACGTTATTTAATCAAAATAATAGTGGTTGACAAATGGAAACTTTAGAGAGGTAAATGTGATACCTGAAGTTACTGCACAAATTTCAAGACCCAGATATCAAAATTCCAGACTTTTTCAAGTCTTTTTAAGGTATTATTTCCCAATTCATAAATTCAATGCTTTTAAGACTTTTTAAGACCCCGCGGGAACCCTGTGTTAATGATGGATGTGTCAGTGTCTAATGTGACTCTGCTTGGCTTTAGAATGACTAATGCTACGTTCACACCAAACGCGGTTTCTGCGGCACAAGCGAACAGATTACATGCAAAGTCAATGGTTTAGACGCGCTGGGAGGCGAATTATTCGCCGGTAGGGCGGCGCGAACTGTTTCGCGCGTTGAACGCGAATGCTGCGGCAAGCGCGCTCCCGATTTTCGCGTTATTCGCCATTCGCTTGAGTTGAAAATATTGAACTCCAGCGGCAGTTTCGTGTGACGCGCAGGCGCGAACGCCAATCAGAGTCCTTGTTGGCAATGACGTCAGGCAGGCAACACGGAAACCAGTATTTTCACCCGTTCAACCATTGAGGAGAAGCTAATCGTAGCGGTGTGTGACCACCGGGAGCTGTATGACACGGCCTGTTATTTTAACCGGGACCAGGACAAGGAAGGATTTGGTGTGGAGGAGAATCATCGAGGAGGTGGAGCAGCAGGTAAATGTTCTCTGTAGTTTTCATCTTTGAAAGTCGGCAGTGAGTGAGGATAGCATTAGCTAATGATAGCATTAGCCGCTAACACCAGCTATTTTCACTATGGGTTATGAGAGGAAAAAAAAGTCAGGAGAACCGTAGTGGGTCAGCTGCAGGAACATCCAAACGGTGGAAATACCCTGTGGTCATGTCCTTCATAGACCCCTTTGTTTCACCGCGAGAGACAAGCAGCAACATGGGGTAGAGGGTTGAGGAAGACAGGACCACAAAGTATGGTCAACCATCAGAGACTGGAGGTTTGTTTATCAGTGCAGACATATAGAAATATATACCAGGTTAATGTTCAGGCCTTTATGCATCACAGGGCTTCTTCTAGTGGGGGATCTAAATCTAGTATAGTGATTTAAAATGTATAGTAATGTGTTTCATATATTGTGTTTGCTGTCACTCAGAGGTAAACAATCAGATGAGTGATGGAGAAGGACAGGGAGGGGGAACAGATAGTGCTCAGGGAGCAGGAGAAGATGATGATGATGATGATGGTGCTACAGCAGCATCTCCTGCAGAAACAAGTGCAGCCAAACCATCTGATATGAACATGACAGAAGTTGTTTTGCATTCTGTTATAAATAAAATGTATCTATAAATGTTTGGTATATTAGTGATGACAATGTTGATCATTACCTCATTTAATGTTTAATTAAAATATATCTATGATCTTATTTAAGTAACAGTGACTTGATAAGCTATTATATATATATATATATAATGTTTGTTTATTTTTAAGCATAAAGAGCAAAGAAGAGGCCCAGCCAAGGCTCTCCAAGAGAAGTGGAGCAGCTTATCCTACAGACCTTCAGGAGACCACCTCCTCACCACCAGCTCTGACTGAGGATGAGATGTTTTTCAGAGACCTGCTTCCTATCCTGCAAAAAGTGCCACCAGAATTTAGGGAAGGTTAAATTTCAAAGTTTTAAACTTCTTGATTATCATCCGGTAACACTAAATTTGGAATATTTTAATTAGGTTTTGGATTGGGCTGGATGGGCTGGGGTGGGCGGCACTCTTTGCATGGCAGGAACCACATTGTGAATAGTTGTTTATACTAGTTTGTTTATTATGTAAGTATTATAATATTGAAGTAAATAGTTTGTTTAAAATTGAGGTATTATGTTAATGTACATGGTGTTCTTTCAGAATTGTTGATTAAAAACACATTTTAAAGTGTACTTTTGCTTTCTTTTTAATTTCTATCAATGCATCTTAACAGCAATGTGTACACCACATAAAGGTTATATATTTTGTTCATACAAGAATATATAGTTTCCTCATATTGATTCTCTGTGAGACCTTTAATGCCTTTAATTAATTTCAGAGGTGAGGTTTCTGTGATTATTTCTTTCTGGTTAAAAATGAAGCTGACAGACGTTTCTCTCCCCATTCTTCCATATTTATTATACACATGTTAATACAATAGGAAGTTTGCTCTATAGAAGTATGTGGTTGGCTCTTAAAATAGTCGTTTTGGGTGTTCTGGTGGAATATGTCTAGCCATGGAACGGCTCCTGCAGAGAAGTACGATGTGAAGACCTCTCGTCCATAGCTGTTAGCTGTGGTCCTGAAGGAGTCACCTGTGGCCAGATACCTGCACAGTGAACAACATAGAAAAGCTCAGATCATTGATAATCAGATATATATAATGTGGGTGTGTACGTGTGCATAAAAGGTGGAGAGATTAGAGAGAACAGGCCTTATCTGCCAGATGACAATAATTAACAGTAGTAAATAAATAATGATTTATTAATAAGAGTTAAAAACAATAAATATTAATGAAACAAGCCTCATCTTCCAGAATAGGTCTCCAGAGGACAAAAAATAACAATAGTAAATAATTTATTATAATGATTAACTTTTATTTTAGTTGTAATATATTTATGATAAAAAAAACAATAATAAAGCAGGGATTAATATAGTATCTATCTTTATTGTGTATTTGAGAGATGTGTCTGATGAATCATAACATCTTCGGTTGCTTATGAAACTTACCGGAGACAGACACACAGTCGTTCGGCTGCAGAGATGGAGCTCCGGTAGTTGGTATCCTGCAGGGACATCCGTGGGCCAATCCGACCCAGCAGGTCGTCGAATCGGGCGCTGGTCATCCACAGGTACCGCTGGAAGCAGTCATCATCCAGCTGTAGCTTCTGAAGCGGTCAGTGAAGCTCACCGAGTTGGATGTGGCGCTGGTTAACCTGGTGAAGCCAGGAAAGCCGACGTTCCTTCCGAGGTTAGGAGCAGTGAATTAACGGGGGTCCGCCATAGTTGATGGTGGAAACAAACAGAGCCTGGTTGTCGCCGTTTGGGAGTCTGGTGGGCGGAGCTTCGCTTCAGACGCGAATGAAGCGAATAGGGAAACATTTTTTGATCCCGCGAATCCTGCGGAAGGTTTCGCGCGACAGACACGAACGGTCCCGCAGAAAACGTGTTTGGTGTGAACGTAGCATTAGAACAGGTCACAGCTGGACACACCTCCACTCTGACTCCACATACAGGGAGACTCCGCCCCCTTTTAATCAGTGCTGTTCATTGGGAATAATTCATATCCTTCTAGAATCAAAACAGGAACTCTTTCACTGTCTCAGATGTTGATACAACACTAAATTTAAATAAAAAGCCTTATTAATGTAGAAACAATCTCAAACTAAAGAATTTTGCACTTGTTTGACTCATTTTATCAGAATTTGTTGGAAAGACATCATGACTGAATGTGAAAGCAGTGGTTACTCTAAAAGTCTATTTTTAAACTCCGTCAGCTTCACTAAACACTCAGTTTCCAGAGGAACCTTCACTTCCTGTTCTTAGATCCATCCAGTGGATGTTCTTCTCATGGGAACCATGTGTGTTTGATGGAGGATTATGTGCTATCCAATGAAAAGCTCTCCCTCTCTCTGACATGTTTCTCTGTTCAAAGAAATCCAGCACAGACAATAACACGTCTTTATTTAAAGGAACAAAGCTTCACTGGACATTTGATATCATTACATTTACATTGATTCAAACTTTATGTCAAAAGGAAGATTTAAGAAGAACTTTAGGATTTATCATGGTTACATAGAACATTGTAAGTTCTAAAGAAAGGCTGGACGGGCTAAAGAACAGATTAAAGAACATTTCAGAGTTAGAATAAATCTATGAGCTGTAATCACAGAGTTGATAGAAATGTAAATATGGTGAAAAAATGGTAGTGTTTGGACACTTTGGGCTCCCCTTCCCCTGATATTCATTCAACACACTGCATGATCCATTCACAAACTTTAGGCAGGGTTTCCCTGTCAGGAACCATTTCATCACATTCACTTCAACTGTAGAAAAACATACTTTATATAAAACACATCACATCTAAAATCAAGAAAATACTATTACTGTGATTTATTAGATACTCATTTAAAACTCATTACAAATATGAATCCTTTATAAACACAGAGAAAAGAAACAGATTCAAAGGTACATGATAAAGATGGTCTGCATTAACACAGCCTGCAGGAGAAAGTAAAAATGACAGAAAACATGAATAACTGCGTAAATCATAAACTAATTCAGTTGTAGATATCTCAAGTCCTCTAAAAAACGAATAATTTTAAAATAACTCCACAATATTAGCACAGCTCACAGGTTTTCGATGCTAACATCACATGATAATAGTTATTTTTAAACTCCAATTGTTGCAGGAACTCTCAATTTTTGAAAGTTATGCAATTTTTCCTAAATTATTCTACAACATTTTGAAAAATTAAAGCAAAGTTGCTCATAAACTAAGGCTGGTTCTTCTATAATCTGAAGCCCTTTGGACCTCAAACTGGTCCGTATTTGAACCCTCAACTAAAATGAGTTTGACAGCCCTGATATAGAATCTGTCATTAGTGTATAATAATAATAATATGAATCATTCTTCATATACATCATGTATGAATACAGAAGCTTTAGAATGTATATCCTGTATAGAAAGTGAACAAAGGGAAACTTCTTCCTGCTTCCTTTCCAACTGATCATTGTATTGATCTTTTCTTTCAGACCACACCTTCAAAGATCAACAACTTCCTGAACTGTTGGTGTCCATTTTCCAGCTGACAGCAGGTTTATGTTGGAATCCTGTGCAGCCTGATCTCTGGGTTCTTCAGTCCAACACTGGAACCAGAAGGTGTCGTCACCATCCGTGTGTCGCTGGGATCTGAAGATGATTCCTGCTCCATGTCTCCATCCACACAGAGATGTGAGTGGAGAACAGATGAAGTGCTGAAGGTCTTCCCACACTCATCACATCTGAGAACATTCTTCTCATGAACTCGTTGGTGGAGATTAAGGTCAGATTTCCTCTTGTAAGATTTTCCACATGTGTCACATTTATGAGGTCTTTCTGATGAGTGGCTGATTTGGTGACGTTTTAACTGGTCAAATGTTGTAAAAACTTTGTCACACTGGTCACAGGGACACACTTCATGTCCAGTGTGAAATCTCAGGTGTTCAGTGAGGGTTTTTTTGTGTTTATATATTTTCCCACAGTGGTCACAGTGATACAACACTGTTCTGGAGTGAGTCTGCATGTGCCTCATTAAATGTGATCTTTGTGTAAAAGTCTTTCCACATTGTTCACATCTGTGAGCTTTGATTCCACGATGAATGAGGACATGTCGACTGAGGTTTCCAGATAGACTAAAAGTCTTTCCACATTCATCACATTCAAACTTTTTAACTCCAGTATGAACGACTTTGTGACTTATTAAGGAAGAACAATCGGTAAAAGCTTTTCCACACTGGTCACAGTTAAATGGCTTTTCTCCAGAATGTATTCTTTGATGTATAGTGAGCTTTGACTTAAAGCTAAAGTTCTTCCCACACTGGTCACATGTATGTTTAGCTTTAACTCCAGCTTGGCTCTGCTGTTGAACTCTTTGCTCTGAAGTTTTTCTCTTAGATTTGTTTCTTTGTTGTGGCTGAGCTTCATCGTCCTGAGAGCGTTGAGGTGTCACTTTGTTCTGGCTTCCAGAGTCCTGTAGAACAGTTAGAGATTAAACACAGAGAAGGAACCAAACAAACATTTGTGAATCAGTTGTTAAACCCCCAGCCTTAAACCAGCTCAATGTGGAAAAATGGATATTGGCGCGTTAGCGCCCCCTACAGAGTGAAGATAATTTAATATGAAACAAATGTCCTATTGTAACACACTTTTCATAGGGTGTTTCACTGACAGGGTTCAAAGTTGCTGCAGATCATCTAGAGAAGTGGGACACCAAAAGAGATCCATGGATTTTTGTCAACTTTTACAGTGTTTGTAGGGCAGAGCCGTGAATCTTGGCATAATTTTTTTCCCTTTTTTTTTTTGAATACACATAATGGCTCCAAAAAACATACATTACAGAAAAATACACCAAACAAAATAAAATAGATTTGTGAAAAAAAAACAAAAAAAAAACAAAACACATTTATCATGCACATGTCTCATAAAATTAAACAAGGGAAATTGCACACGCTTTAAATAAATGATCTTTTTATGAATGTAGAAAGTGAGAAAATTATTTTACTTCTTTTATCAATTAATTAATCTAAATCTAATTTTAAATCATATTTAATTTGCAGAATACCATACCAGATACTTGTTAAGCTTATTTTCTACAATGCTTGTCCAGCTTGAAAGAACATGGATGGAACACAAGTAAGACATGAGATCAACTCAGCTTTTAAAAGTTTATTCAGTTTTGTTGTAGGTTTTGTAGCAGGTTGAAAACCTTAAAGAAAAGGATGAAAAAGAGAGAAAGGAAGAATGAGTTCTAATCAAATGTTTTTAAAAGAATGAACCACCTGAGCTTTTCCTACTTTAAATATTTTATTTATTAAATAAATTAATTTTCTGCTATTTAATAATTAATGTTTTTAAATCAACCTACAATATTTAACTATTTCTATTTGTAAAATTAAATCATGTGCTTTGCTGTACAAATTTTATCCATTTTAATTAAAGTCTAACTTTTTAACAATGTATTTTACCCATAAACTTATTTATTAATTTTAGTATTTATGTAAATGTCTTTATCTGAAACTCTTAACCAATATTTATTACTCTTAACATATTTGTGATTTTATTCTTCATTGTTTTAACCTAAATTACACTATGAAATCACTATATATATATATATATTATATCAATTGGATTAAATAGTACCTTAATGTATTTTGACTAAGATGTCACTAAACAAACAAACTAGTAAAGCTAAACACTTTGGCTGTAGAGTTAACTTACATTTGGGTCAAAATACATATAAACATGGAATCAGCCTGTGTACTTTAACATGACCTATATTCTAACTTAAATACGTGCTTTTAGGAGCTTAAAATAAACCATAATAATTCAATAAATCTGAAGACACTCACTAACAACATCTCTGAGCTCCTCCACTACATTATCTGAGAGTCCAAACACACAGGTGTGATAGATTTTCAATCAAAGTAGTAGAAGGAGGAGCTTCGACCTAATACTAATGTTGGGGCTCCATCTAGTGTCTAATTGTAGAACTACACCTACACCTGACCTCAGGTGAACGCAACGGAAATTCACAGAATCGGGTTTAAACACCGTCACTGTGAGGGAAAGAACATTTTTTATGCAGAAATGTCCTTCCAACTCTCTTTGTAGTCGTTTCAAACACCACCTAAACACCGTCTAACCTGGTAAAAAACTACACAAATCATCACTGACTCCTACATCAGAGACACCAGTGTCTGTTTAACTTTAACATGTCTGTGAAGCTCTGTCTGTTTCTCATAGCGCTGCTGTGCTCCGTGAAAACATGACTCAGCTTTAATCAGCTTCACTTGATCAGAGCTACAGAACATCTGGATAAAGTTGTTCTGTTGTAGACCATCAATACCAGAGATTGGAGAGTATGAAACATCACAGATTATTGATAACTTCTGATACTGAAAAATATTCTAGCCTCTAGTGGTGAAAAAACACTTCTTACACGTGATGTTTGCACATTTAGCTTTGTTTAATCATTACGTCTGTAATGATGTCATCAGGATCATTTAAATGAGGTTAATTTAAATTAAGTTGATCAAAACTTAATCAATAAACCTGATCAGATTCAGTAAATCATTGATCCCTGAGGGTAAATATAGTGACATTAATGCTGTTCTCATACATCTTTATATGACATGAATAATTAAAAAGGAGCAGTCAGAATAATCCATGTCACTACAACTTATATCTACCTTTTAATTGTATTTTACTCATTATTTTAAATTACATTTTTATTTTTGACATACATTTTTGTTCAATTATAGTTTCCTTTTTTATTAGTTTTTATTTTGTTTTCTCACAGTACAACTTATATCTTCTTTTTAATTGTATCTACTTTAGTTTTCATTCATTTATTCATTTGAGCAGCATATTACAAACTTATTTTACATAACAATAATTAAAATAATTGTGCTCAAAAGGAATTAAGGTTTTTTTTTATTTATTTATTTATTAGTATTTTGTTTCCTTACAGGAGTTAAAAACTAATATTTTCTGAAATAATTCATTAATATTTCTAAAAAAACGGAATTTTAAAAAATTGATGTGGAAAACAGAATTTGGAAAAAAAATGCTTTTAAATGTATGAAATCTTTTTAAAAATTGTAAATCAAATCGAAATATCTGTCAGAAAAATCACAATTAGGTTTTTTGTGAAAATGGTGCAGCCCTAATTAAAACACAAAATGCATTGAAGCTGTGATTCCACCGTTTAATTCTATCAGAGTAATGATGTTTATAACGTGGACCAAGTACAGTTGTGATGTATTAAAGGTCTGTGTTAATGGAGGGCTACATGTAACTACAGTGTCTAAGTGACACACACACATAAAACACACTTACTGCTCCATCAACTCTGTAGTGCTCACATGTATTAAATACAGACGCTCCATGAGTCAACAGACAAGTTGGTCTGTTTCTAGACAAGCCTGCACTGACTGCGTCGTTTACTCACGTCTTTATAACATCATGTTTGGTCAGATTTTTAGTGCATCACTAATGAATAATGTAATTATTACCAATAAATTATTCAAAGGTCACTATTAACCTGAAAACCATAAACTACCTTTATCAGGTCTGTCTCTAGTTACATTAAATTCTAGGATAGATCTGCATAATGATAATAATCATCTTACTAGCACAAGCTAAAAATCTTTTCATAAATGATCTTTTTATGAATATAGAAAATGAGATGTTTCCTTTACTTGTTTTATAAATTAATTAATATGAATCAAATGTTTAATCGTATTTAATTTGCAGAATACCATACGATATACTGGGTTCAAAACATCAACACGACCATTTTTAAATGAAAAAAAGTTATATTTTTAGTTGATTATTATCATATTTTAGTGTTTTTCTATATATATATATATTTGGTGTAGTAGAGGTGTGTGTAGATGTGACCTAATAAAGACTGTCAGTTATTTTCATGCTACGAGAGTAATTTTTTTTTTTAAAGTTCTTGCTGATTAATGACAGTATTTAAGGTTATTTAATCAATAAAAACCATCAGAAAATCAGAGTGTTTTATTATTAATATCTTTGCTGTAGTGGATAGAGAGAGATATAATACAGACTGTTGGTTGTTTTCAGCCTATTACAGTAACTGTTAAAGAAGTCATTTTTAAGTTATTCTATTTTTTAATGATCATTTACAAATAAAAATGATTTAAAAACCATTAAACAGTATTTTATTACCATCTCATCTGTAGTAGTTAGAGAGGGACTTAATACTGATGATCTGCTGTTTTCATGTAGTTGAATGATATTTGAATAAGTTAATGATAAATAATAATGATTATGTCAACGACAATTCTTCAAAACACAGAAAAATATGTTTTGTTAATATATTTGGTGTAGTAGATGGAGACCTACTACAGACTGTCAGTTGTTTAGAGCAGTAATTCTCAACTGGTGGGTCAGGGTTTCCTCCAGTGCTCTATAGACCTGGGGGCTTTTCTTGCACCCCCCTCCCCTCACTTGTGTATTTATTTTAAATGTGTTTTCTTCATGGTTCAATCCTTTTTTTCATACTGTGGATGGAGCTGAACATTGTTTTTTCATGAGGAGTGGTTCATCTACCTTCTATATATCTGTGCTCAGAGCTGTATGCACGTTACGGACGTGATTAGCAGAGATATATCATCAAGAACTTTCCCACTGGTAAGAATAGTGTTGTCAAAAAACTAAATAAAGTGTCAATACCAAAAAGTTAGTATCGGATACTACACTTTCTCACAAAGGTATCGATACTAACAGCACCATGTCCATCTCTTAATATATCTATGGTTCATCTCTAGTTTTTTCCCCCTCACCTGTTTCAATTGACAAGTTCATTCGCTGCTGCAGACATAAACAGACACACGTGAAGCCCCTCCCCTCAGC
>NW_021145136.1:0-30000 GCF_900634775.1 Gouania willdenowi
ACTTCTCCCAGTTGTTATCCATAACGCGTAGACGATCCAAAAGCAGCTTGCTTTTGATATCGATCAACACATGAGTCTGAGTGTTCAGAGCCCTGCTACATCCTTCAGAAATCACTGGCAGCTTTTCCAAAACAGTCGCCAGCGTAGTACGGACTTTTCGATAGATTAGGAAGCCACCAGCTCCGATCAGCAGCATGCCTACTATCATTATTCCAATCATGTAGATGTCCTCCACGTCTTCCACGGAAAGGATGGACAGACACACAACTCGCCACTTGTTCCAAGGGTCAAGGGTGTATCCAGCCGCAAACGTCCCGCTTGGACATGCGGGTTCACCACCCCCGGTTCTTTTCGTCGAAAAAATCTGATCGATAGCACTGAGAGACCAACTAATTAATTCCATTATTCCGGTTTTGGATGAGTTGCAGAGAGAGGCTCTTGTTAGTTTCACAAGACCAGACAAAGCAGCAGCTGGGAGAGAGATAAGAAAGGAAGGGAGGGAGAAACAGAGAGTGCGACTGTCCTCGTCGAGAGAAGCAAGAAGAGGACACTCAAACAGAGAACAATAGTCAGCAACAATAGATATGAGAAAAACTGACCCAATTATTATTAACCAATTGGTTACATAGATTTTAACCTTCAACATAATATCTACAGTATTCTACAATTGAATAAAATAAATAAAAAATAAAATAAAAATCAGAAAATCCGGAAATTTGAAGTCGATATCCGATATTCGTTTTCAAGCTAATATCGGACCGATATCCGATTGGGACACCCCTAATTTTTGATGAAAATATTACAGCCTTGTGTCATTAATGAATAGCAAAATTGAATTTAATGCATTATTATTTTTGGCACAAGGACCGTTTTAAAGAAAAAATGACACTTGTACAACTTGTATAATTTGCAAGATAAGAAATCCAGGCCTTCACTGAAAACTTTATGCATTGGTCTCTTATTTTGAAAGTAGAGGCTTAGCTCTATTAGGTATTAATTGAAAAAGCATTATGATATGTCATGATTACAGTATATGAAAAATATGGTTACAATAGGAGTCATTGAAGCAAATTTGATCACATGGTTACTAAGTGTCAGTGTGATGCATATCTTCTTTTCTATACACTTCATATACACAGGACTTTGGAATTAAGCAAAAAAAACAATAGTAGAAATTTTTCATAAATCTAGCCCTAAAAATAAATGGAATATTCAGAGGCAAACAAATAAAAACACCTAAAATGTCACTTTTGGTCACAAAGATGCTCCAAGGGTTAAGACAATAATTATTAATGAAAATGGGAAAATGCTTTTATATAGCGCTGCAATTATAAGCAGTGACACTAACTATTGAGCTATTCAAAGACCACTGCAGAAGCACAAAATAACAGTGTTTAGGGCTCGTTCCAGCTTGATAGATCATATTAGGCAGTGGCTATCTGTACGGTTGCTACATAAATATACCAACATTCTATCCGTACGCAGCGCCCCTCATTGGCCAGTTTTGGTCACGTGACTAAGACTAATCCTAACCCGAAGATGCTACGTACGTGTACTTCGGTAAACGTACCAAAAGACACTTTCATCATGTTAGATATCAGCTGTGTTGGTGCATGAAAACAGGCAGGCTTTGAAATATCCCACATGAGTTCAGTTCACTCATCATCTGTAAATCTGAAAAATGGTTATAAAATATATCTGGCAGAGCTAAGGAAGTTTTCTGATCTAAAATAAAAAGTAAGCCTCATATGTTGAGATTAGGGCTGGGCGATATATATCGATATTCAAGCTGTTTCGACTTTTATAATTTGGCGATATTGAAAATTACAATACCGTAAGGCTGGGCAAAAGAAATTGATTTTTACACGATTAACTGAACTAGTACAGTGCCCGTCTGAAGTATGCAATTATGTGGGAGCTTAAGTAGAGTTAATTATGGCCAAATGAATATATGTTTGAAGGTTGGATGTACAAAGAGGTGTACATACTCTGTACTCTGTAGTGTTATAAAGGGGTTTATTTGCGTGTGCGATTTCCCTGGTTTAATTCTATGAAATATAAACATGATAAATGTGTTTGTTGTTTTTTTTTTTTTTACTCACTTTTATATTTTTTTGTTTGGTGTATTTTTCTGTAATGTATGTTTTTTTTAAATCATTATGTGTATTTGTGTATCTTTCTGTTGTGTTTTTGTGCATTTGTTTGTTGTTTTTTTATTACTAATTTTTATATTTTTTGTAATGTATGTTTTTTTGAAGTCATTATGTGTATTTTTTGTATCTTTCTGTTGTGTTTTTGTATAATTATAGTTTTTGTTGCCATTGTAGTGTGATTCTGTTGTCATTTTGTGTATTTTTTGTATAAATATTTGATTTTGTGTATTTTGAGTCATTTTCAATTTTTTGTTGTTTGCTGTATTTTTCTGTAATGTATGTTTTTTGGAGTCATTTTGTGTGTTTTTTTTAATCTTTCAGTTGTCTTTTTGTGCATTTTTTTGTATAACTGTATTTGGTTGCCATTATAGAGTGATTCTGGAATCATTTTGTGTACTTTATGTATGAATATTGTTTAGTTTTTGGTTTTATTTTACTCATTTAGCATATTTTTATTGTAAGTTTTATAAATACTGTGCGTGTTCCCGTGAAATGTTTGAGACGCTGATAACCAAACTCCATAGACATTGTAACTGAAACTGCGCAAAACAAAACGTAAAGCTCCAAACTACATGAGTGAGTAAGTAAATTAAAGTATTATCTACAATTCGGCTGTCTTTTTTTAAAAAACAAAAATCATTTTTTACCTTTGAACCGAGTGGTCAGAGCTTAGCTTCCATGCACGGCACCACAGAGAATCCGCAGTTTTCCAGATGGAGTTGGGAAACGTGTCTGCAAAAGACTCACCAGTGGCTGACGTTTTCAAATGATCTATTCAGAGAACTCCCGTGTCTCGGTCTAAATTATCTTGTGTTTACAGTCCGTGTCCGCTTGGCTGTGTGCGCAGCGATTGGCTCTGGCCGCACACGTGACTCTTGCTCGGGTGAGGAGCTGTGCAGTGAAATAGATATAGATGGTGCGCTAGCGCCCCCTCACACCCTGTGGTCAAAAGCTGAATAGGTTTCATTTCGGGGCCGTCCAGAAGTGAAATAAAATTAAAATAAACATTTTGAAATGACCAAATTACTCCAAAATAACAGATACACACACTCGGGGTATTTGGAACCCGTTGACTAAGTTTCAGGTCGAACTCGCACCGCAACGGGGAGATATTTGCTCCACACACACACACACACACACACACGCACACACACACACACACACACACACACAGGCTTGGGGAGTAGTGGATTAAAAGTAACAGCGTTATGTAATCTGAATACAAAAATAATGTAACTATAATCTGTTACAGTACATTTAAAAACATGTAATCAGATTACCAGTATTTTTATTAAAAATGGGGATTACTTAGTGGGAGTACTTCTTCAAAATAAACAGAATATGCACCGTGCAACAGATGCACAGAGTGCGCACACATTGTGACACTTTGTAGCACTTCACCATAAACGTGAAACCAATACTTCCTGCCTCGCTGTTTACCATCATGACTCAGGAGTTTTCACTGCATGAAAATTCCTGAGTCATTGTTTGCTGTGACCACACCAAATAAAACATGGAAAGGTAAATTACAAAGATGAATCCAAAGTTAACTTCTGACACAAACTCTCTACACCATAGACTGTAAACACACATCTCCACTACGCATCCTCAAGTTGCCTTCACTGACTGCCAACGCTGTAGGAATTTGGAACATCTACAACGGACACATCCAACAAACAGCAGAGCTGTTACAATATGAAGCTATTATGGTAACAGCTAACTTATATGATATTGTGCAGTAACATAACAGCTGTATATGTGTTTGCTGTGTCTATCACTGCAGGATGCAGAATAACTGTATTTGTTTGTCTAAGAAATAATTTTCAACAAATTGAATTAAAGTCACTTCCTGTACATTACATGAAAGACATGCTGACATACCAAAAATAACTAATAATTAACTATGGAGCATGTTATTACGTAAAACATCTACTTTATGGCATTTTTTTCCTGTAATTTTTTAATTAATTTAAAACCAGGGAAACAGAAAAAACCAAAAACAGGAAAAAATAAAAACCAAATGCAAAAAAAATGGTGTATTTCTGATTGGTTTTAAAATCAAAATAACAATGGTAACTAATTATATAATTTTGTTTGTTTGTCTTTTTTACAAAGTGCAGTTGATTCTATATCTATAAAATAAAAAATCTATGACTGCAGGTGACAGATAGAACACATTTTTGCGGAGGTACGTCTTTTAAATTAACGCATGCCTCGAGATGCGTTCAAAGTCCCTGGAAAACCCAGAAATTTGTAAAATATCCCCACACAGCCCTGACACCACGTGAAAACAAAAGACATGTCTAAAACCAGACGTATAGTCACCATACATGTCATCATTATTTAATAATGAATAGAAAAATAATAAAATAATAAATGCAGTGTGATAGTTTGGTCACATGGGAGAGATTTATTAAGTTTTATTATTATTAATATATTTACTTTTGGTATTGTTTACCATATTTGCATTGAAAAAGGAACCTTGGGGTGAAATATTAATTAGAACATATTTTCAAATTAATATCAAAATAATAATGACTCACTGGAACACATCTGTAACCTTTGCACACCCAGAAACACAATATATTATAACTGTAAATATCATGTCTGCTATTAAAAACTGTATATTACAATAATTAGCATATTAGCACACACTTAGCTATAATAGAGCTTTTCATCTGTAAACCCTTCTTAGAAACCAATGATCACACAATGTGTTGCCTGTTATCTCACGCTACGAGGTGACTATTGTTGGAATTGACCTTGTATAAATAAAGTTTCATTGAATTAATATGTGACCTTTGACAAATAAACAGTGGTTGCAAATATCAAACTACTTATGTGTAACTCTATTGTAGTCCAGTCATCACATTTATAAACTATCTTAGTCATCTAGGATCTGTGCACCCTCAGAAAATCAGCTGCTCACATTATTTTGACCTGAAATGATCTGATTTTCCACCGTTTGTAATTCTTCTCCAGTCTGCATTGACTCCTCCCACCAGAGCGTCATGTTTAAGGGAAGAAGAAAATGACCTTAGGTCTCACATGTTAGATGGCACTTAAACTGAGACATATTTGAATACTTTACATTGTAGTGTTGCACAAATGTTTGATCATTTTGTTTTTGCCTTCTTCACGTGACAAATCACAGCACTTTATACAGCAGCATATTATGTGTTTTGTTCATTGCTGTTGGTTTTGCTTTAAAAAAGTCTTAAATTGTCTTAAATTTGACATAAAAAGTGTGCAGCAACCACTGTTTCTGGTGTACGGTTCATACTGTTAATAAATATTGATGGTACTCATACTCCTGCAGTGATTCTGATAAGATGTTTATTCTAAGAACAAAAACTGGTTTAAAAATTTTGGTTTTAGTTTTAATATAGATTGAGGTTTATTTCAAGATGAGTCAACTTGTATCAAGAAACAGCTTAATCATTTTTCATTAATACTGAGTCATTTTTTACTTAGATTAGTTGTTTTCTTCTTGTTCCGAAGCTTTCATTTGCATAAATTAAAAAAGCTAAAATTTTTTAACAAGAATTATTTGTTTATAGTCAGTATATTTCACTTGTTATTGTGTTGTAGGAAGTTTGATTTCGAGTAATTTAATCTAAAAATCATCCATTTCTGCTTATTTTAACCCTTTAGAATACTTATCTTGTTAACCACGACATTAATTCTAATTAAATTCAGTACATCTACACGTCTGCTATATGTTGTCACCACTAAAATGTAGTATTTTTTTTCTAGATCATCACCAACTCAGGTTGATCCAGGCTAATTAAAACCATCCCATCTGAGCTGAGACATGAACTGATCCATTTATTCACACATTAGTTCTTCTAATTTCTTTAAACACTTTTATTGATAAACAGACCTGGTCAGAGCAGGTTACACTCCCAGTTAGGATCATGGAAAATAACATTTGCTCCATCTCAGTATCTAGTTTAGACTTTTTTTAGACCTGTGTCCTGGGTATGATGGGTTCACGAGGTGAACAGTACTCAGCCATGTTGGGAAGTCCAGAAATCACACAGCATTTCACCCAATCATTGTGGTCCATGCCAGAAAATACCACAGACCAAGTATTTGTAGTGTAGTCATAGCACTCAACAATTTTTCCAGTTCTACAAGAGACAACAAAGATCTGCTTGTTCATCACTGCAATGTCAAAGTATCTGTGTCTGTGGACCATTTCAGGGACATCGTACCAGATGTTGGTCACTGGGTCGTAAGCCTCAGCAGACCTCAGATCTCTGAACCCATCTCTGCCTCCAACTGCAAAAATGTGGCCCATATATGCAACGACCCCAAGGTCACACCGAGGTGTTCCCATAGGAGTCATCAGTGTCCACTGGTTGGTGTCTGGGTTGTAATACTCAGCAGTATTCAGTACTCTATTACTCCGTCCTCCACATATGTAAATCTTGTTGTTCAGTGTGGTGCAGCTGGCCCTGATCCTCTCTTCATTCATTGATGCAATGAACGTCCACTGGTTGATGTCGGGCTGGTAGCGTTCAGCAGTTCTTAGTGAGGTACCATCATCCCTGTAGCCTCCCATAGCGTAGATGCATCCCTTTAGCACGGTAACACTCACAAAGCTCCGTGACTCCTGCATTGGTGACATTTCCTGCCAAGTGTGTGTGACTAGGTTAAACCTCCACACTCTGTTGGAGGGGTCGGTCCATCTTAAAACACCACCCACAATGTAGAAGCATCTACCAAGGAAGACAGTGCTGTAGAATAGTAAGTGAGCCATGGTATCCTCCAGACTGGGATGAGTGTGAACTGTGATCCAGCTGTTAGTTCTGTAGTCAAAGGCCTCTATGGTCTTAGAATATATTCTAAACATCAGTAAGACAGCGTTTGGCAAGCGACGGCAAAACAAGGTGTTGTTGATCCCAGACTCAGAGCAGAGTAACGAAGGTTGAGACATGACTTTCAGGGTATCAGAGACCAAGAGGTGGGACTCAAGGTTTGTTTTTACCACATCATTGTTAAGCACATTGTCTGTGATGTAACTTTTGTCCATCAGCCCCAGTCGTACCTTTGGTAACAGAGTAGAAATGGCTCCCTGTCGTTCCTCAGGCATGTGGTTTATCCATCTTAAAATACTTTGATAAACTGTGATCTCCTGGGTCACAGTAAGGTCATCCTGAACCAGGATTTCAGCCAGCTCCTGCTCCTTAAGCTGCAAAAACTCTTCACAGAGTGAAACCTCCTCAAAATTCTCACAGATAAAGTGAAAGGCCTCATTCTTCAGTTGAAACAAAATGGGAATATAATAGGCATTTGCAAACTGCCACAACCCAATGCAGTTTTCTTGGCAGAGATGATCCTTAATGACATCAAAGCATGTTTGTTCCAGACTCTTTACATTGAACTGATGCACTTCCATCATTAGATCAAAATTATTGCTGTTGTCAGAGATAGAATAAGTAAAGTCACTGAGTCCAAGGAGTTTGTGAAATGTTCTGACAATGAAGATCATGTGAAGATGAAAGCATTTTAGAACTTCAAAGATGAAAGCATTTTAGAGCCTAAAGCTTTCATTTCTTCCAAACAGAATGTTGCCATAGTTACCAGCAAAAGAGCTTTTGCTGAGTGTTGTTAAGTTGACAATTTGTTATATTCTTCAGTAATTTTGTTATATTTTAGTTTTAGTGCATGTAATATAGTTCACATACATAATATTGTTGTTTCATGTTTTCAGCATTTCTGATTGATGTTTATAATAAAATACAAACATAGGTTTAATATTTGAGTCTCTGTTTCTCCAGTGATAGGCAGAGGTTCTGGACACTGGACTAACTAGGGCGTCTGTGCCCCAGCACGTTTGACACCTATAGTCTGGATTGTTTACCTATTCTCAGTGAAATTGTGCTGTTCCTGTACCTGGTTACAGAACACTTTGTTGGCATAGTACCGACCTTCCCTTCAAGACAATGATAACAACACATAGTCTCTGATTTTCCAAGTTTGCAGAAAACGGGAAAACAAAAAAATAACTTCCTGAGAACTATTTACACAGTTTTGCCAGATTTTCCCAATAAAAGGGATGTTAAATGTTAAAGGTGATAAATATACTTCCTGCACTAAGTAACCTCACAAGTTCATTACTTTGCACTTGATCTGGTGACATGTTGGTAACCACGGTGATGTGGTTGAGTGAGAGCGCACAGAGCTTCTTGATCAGCTACTGAACGTGTGCACTGGGCCAGTGGTTTTCTTCTGTAATCAGCCATTGAATAGAGCAAGTTTTACACAAATCACCAGTTTTAGAGCAAAAAGCTGAGAAAAACAGGCTTTTTCTAAAAAGAATATCTCTCAGTGACTTTGAAGAAATTTCTTTTGCTTAATTGAAAATTATAACATCTGAACATTGGTATCCTTTGGCTTTTATTTATCAAAAAAACAACATTTGGCTCCAAAACTAAGCCTATTTATTGCAATTTAACCATGTAGTGTTAAAAAGTGCCAGATAAGTCAACTAACTTACTACTAACAAATATGATATAATTTCTAAGGTGAGCCTATTTGCTATGGTAACCTAGAAACCTGTGTGTGTATGTGTTTGACAAACACTGGAATTATGTTTTTAGCAGCTGAGAAAATTAATTTATCTTGGGCTTAATAAAGTATTTCTATTCTATATCAAAATATTGTGCTGCTGACATTATTAGAATTGTCACAGTGATGATCAGAGACCAGAGAGTGTTTAAAGTCCACAACACTTCAGAGCACAGGCACTGAGACGTACCACAATATTTAATGCTACAATTTCTCTAATTTAATCCCATTTTTCTCAAATGTAAAGTTTTTAAGGCCTTAGATTTGGCTACATCACATTTAATACTTTACCTTTTTAAGGATTTAAAGACCATCTACCCTGGTTTGTGTGTGCACGTGTACAGTGCTTGATTCTGATCACACCGCTTACGTCTCCTCCGCTGGTGGAGTACGAGGCTCCACAGGCTGCTGGGTGTAGCCGCTGTAGCAATCTGAAGCTAGAGTTGCCGCATCTATCGGACTATAACTGTTTGATTTACATAAATCTAAGATTACCTGATGGTTGTGTACTATTTTAGAGTAATTACGCTGCAGGTTCACTGATAAATTATTAGAACTGACTGAGTTATCTGCTGTTTTATATCCATGCTAACGCTAACCTCTGCAGCTGACAGACACACAGCCAAATACACATGCATATGTCAATATATCAAGGCTGGAAAACTTCCGCGTTCATTTTAATTTATCGTCCAGTTAATTTATGTATTTATTGATAAACGGCCCAGGTCTAAATAAGCGCTACATTACCTTGTTTCAGTGACACTTGTATAAACAGCATGTGGATGCTTTTGGTTCAGATGCTGCATCATTGAAGTCGTACTGCTGTGGTATGACAGGTATTGTTTACAGTAAACACATGATTGCACCTTGTTTTCTTCATTTTTGAGGATGTAATGATCCCAGACTTTAGACGTTCTCTGTCGTTTACTCTCCGCCATGGCGCTAAACTAAATGCAGAATGTTTGTCACGCATTGATGACGCACTAGCGGTGTGCGGTTCCTGCGCGTATAGTGCGCGTCATAGGAAAGTAACAATGCTTCGAGGCATAATTTTTGCCTCGAGGAATTTTTGTAATCGAGTTAATCGAGTAACTCTATGAATTGTTTCAGCCCTAGTTCAAAGTGACCAAAAATGATGAAAAAGGTGGTGAAATGAGTTGTAGAAAAAGGATAAAAATAAGCAAAAATGGGCTGAAATTGTTCAGAAAATATTCTTAGTTTCTTGAATGTATCTGGTGAACTCCTCACAATGTCCCATGACCGCAAATGGGGTTTTGACCCCAAGGTTGAGAACCCTTGCTTATTATCCAAAGCAGTGAACTCCACAAGCCTGTAAACATTAATTTAAAAAATAATTAATGTTTTCTCTTTCCTTTTTACTTGCTCTTGCGGGCCGAAATGGATGTTCTAAAGGGCCAGATTTGGCCCCCAGGACTGGAGTTTGACACATGTGCTTTAAACTGTTGCTTCACTACGTCGGTCTTCCTTTTTCCTCTTGCTTTGCCGTGTAACTGTTGTGCTAACGCTGTAATGGCCACTTTTCCTGCTGAAAGGGCCACCATTGCACTTTTACTACAGGAAGGACGTGAACACGCATCTACTTTAGTAAAAAGATCTCTGATTGGCTGGAAAGTAGCGTCTCGCCCCTTGCTTTTCTAAAGCTCAGATACAGAGCCATGAGAGAGAGCAGAGGTCCATCCTAACCTTTGATGACAATGTCATCAAAGGTTAGGATGGATTTATGACCAAATTAAGTAACAAAAAAGTACATACTGCAGCTTTAAGTTTATGTTTTTTAAACCTGCTGGAAGTGTGTTAATTGGGTGACCTCTGATTTATTTTAGTTTTCATTTAATTTCTGATTGTCAATGTTGTGAATGGGTGAGTTTTTGTATATTTAGTTAAAACATTGTGCTGACCTAATGGTTTCTCTGTTACCAGGTGAGGATGGAGGACAATTACACAGTCAGATTCATGAAGCTGTCTGCTGACTTCAACAGTGGAGTAAAAGTCAAGATCAGAGAGTTTGTGCACTGCAAATAAGAGGTAGCTAAAAACAAGATAAAATACCAGCATTTTAAGATAAAAATACTTAAAACTAGTCAAATTATCTGTCCATGCAGCGAGTTAATTTTACTTGGTAAGAAATCTTAAGATAAGATATTAAAATCTTGTAACAAGCATCACAAAATAAGTACTCCCAAGACTTATTTTAAGCTCAAAAAACTTATTTTTAGATTCAACTATAAGGAAATATACTTATTATAAGTCTATCAACTTTTGTTTATAGTTAACAATACTTAAAATAAGTGGAAAGTATCCTGAAACAAGACAATATATCATAAAATGAACCAAAATGTATCCTAAAACTAGCTCTAAAAATCTGAAACCAGTGCTTCTTTTAAGGATATACATCATACTGAAATCAAAACCAGAAAAGCAATATGAAAACATCAGAATTTATTATTTGCGATTCCCCCAAATATTTGTACAGTTCTGACTCATTTACACCCAAACATGTCCTAACCTACGGGTGTTCACACTTCAAGGGTTGCTGCACATGTGCAAACTGGCCAAACATGTATTTCAGAAATTAGGAATTACAAAAGAGCCTTTTTAACAGTATAAAACATGAACTGCAGCAGCGCCTTTGAAAATATCTACTTGCTATCAAACTATTTTTCAAAAAATGATTTCCATTCAGCCAGTGCTTTCTTATATGCAGAAGTGGCATCTCGCTCATGGATGACATCACGGATTACCTCAGTCTGGATGACAGAGAGGACTGTTGCAAGACATTTCGGATATGTCAGGTGTAAAGTGTAGTAATATGCCATTAGCACCAACATTCCATCAGAAAAGTCCTCTTTCGGAAGGTTGCTCACGGGTATGTTTCCCACAGCAACAATGCAGGTTGTACCATCGAACAGCAGCACCGGGGAGGACAGAGGCCGCTTCTCCAGGTACAGAGCAGGGTCCTCGTGTGGCTAGAATAAAGCACAAAGGACAATAATGAATACTTTACATTTAGAAGTGCATCAGAAAACTGGAGTACATCACAGTAATAACACCCCACATCTCAGTACAGAAAATTGCACTTTACGAATCGCAAAGATATTGTGCAGCACAACAAGCTCCCAGGCCGACTATAAAGGACCTGAGCTTGGAATGTTTTGGTTTATTTTTATGATCTCATGTGTAGCACTTTATGTTTTTGTTGTTTAAATGTGCTATATAAATAAAGTGGATTGTAGGGGTAAGCACAGTTATTTCTATACACTTAATTCTTACCTTAAGGATATGAAGGAGGGCTCTCCCAGCATTGCCCAGCCGTTTTGGAGGTAGTGCCGGTGATGGGAAGAGTGATGGCAGCACATTGAAGAGGGTCATGATAAAATCCACTACATAATATTAAGAAAAAGCCTTTAAAAAAATATCTTGAGCATAAGAAATGAAAGGGCATGACCAAAGAACAGTTTACCTCCACGAACATCCAAGGGTAAAGGAGGTTTCAGAGCCTTCTTATAGATGCCAAAGAACTGCACCTTGGAACAAAAAGTTGACCATCTTGCCTTCATTTCCCCAATAAACTTCTGGTTGGTGCCACCAACAATTCGACTCAACTCATCCATTGCCTAAGACAAAAGTGGTATACGTTTAAATGAAAGGTCAAAAAATAAAAATACTCAAGCTCTACAGCAGAAGCAATGAAGTAAATGCTTCCTTACATGTCCAATTTCTTTAAAGCATGGGTATGCTTCAAATATTTTTTTGGGTCTATCATCTTCTCTTGTGACATCTGCATCAATGAATGCCCGCCTAGCTTTGAACTCAAGGTTCAAAACTTGGGCCACATCAGATGGGTTGGGTTTTGCATTGGGTTTCTTATACATGTTGCTTAGTGTGCTGTAGTGCCTCGCCTGCATCTTCATACTATCCTGTTTTGCTAAAATAGATATTAAAAAGTTAAGGAAGCACATTTTCAATATCAACAGAATCATAAAAGAAAAGAATATCATTAGAAAACATTGCATATCTACTTTGCTTCACCTAGGCTCAGTTTTGAAATTGGAAAATTTACTAAATTACTTCTTTTTAAGTAATTCATTTAAAAACAAAATGAGCTAACTTCAAATAAGTTGATAAAAATCAAAGAAAGATTGAAAGAATACATTAAAGAAAGTTTGGAGATATATATACATGGCCTTACCATTTGCATCATCTGGGGATGTTTGAGTAGCTGTCACAAATCTGGGTGAGGAGCCAGGGGCTGATGAGGATGGGATTACACTGCAGGACCGCTTCGGTGGGATCACTTTCTCTGAGGTAAATATTTAAAAACATACCTTTATAGTATGAATGTCAATGTAATGTTGGAATGCAATTATAATTTAAGATAAATATGCACCAGAACTTTGGCTGTCCTCACTGAGGTCATCCGGGCTCTCAAGAAGTACAGTGCTATCATTGGAGCCAGTAATTTCGCCACTCGTGTCATCTTCTGTCCCATTGTCAGTATTGTCTGAGTCAAACAGAGTCTTCTTTGCCTTGCCTCGTTGCGGAATGGAACCTTGCCTCTTCCTTGGAGACCTCACATTCTGAAGTCGCTTGTACATTTTAGCGTAGACAGTCACCTATGGTAATAAAATATAAGATTGACAATTTTGCAAGTTTATCTTTCTATGGAATATAAATACTCACATATGACATGTGCGGGTCAGGATCACGCAACATTGGATAATACTCTACAATCTTCTGTGACATTGCTCTCATTTCAAGTTTGGAAGGGTATTTCGCTTTGTTCCCCATAGGACTGGCACGCAAGATTGCAAGCATGCTGGTGATGGTGTTGCGAACAAGTCTACAAATAAGCTCCTTAGACATGTTAAAGCCTTCAACATTTCCAGCACGGAGCAGCGAAAAGTACTGACAACGCACCATATGCAACTCAGAATCTGTGTATACCACATATTCTGGTGGATCTGGCAGTTTTATGGTTTTGGAGATGGCAGACAAGGGAGTGGAGCTTTGAGGCTGGCATGGTGGCACGTGGTGACTGGTTGAAGAATCACTCCCTGAAGTGTTTAAACTCCCAGTACTAGTGTTGGCAATCTGGTCAATAGGACTCTCCTATTGGCTCCTAATGGCTCAGAAAGATCAGGAGAAACTGGTCCATGCTTTTATCTCCAGCAGACTGGACTATTGTAATGGTCTTCTGACAGGAATCCCCCAAAAGAGCATCAAACAGCTACAGCTGGTTCAGAACGCTGCAGCTCGGGTCTTAACCAGAACAAAGAGGTCAGATCACATTACTCCAGTTTTAAAGTCTTTACACTGGCTCCCAGTCAGCCTCAGAATAGACTTTAAAGTTCTGCTGCTGGTGTATAAATCTGTGAATGGGTTTGGTCCAGAATACATCAGTGACATGTTAGTCTGGTATGAACCCAGCAGGTCTCTCAGATCTATGGACACAGATCAGATAGTGGAGCCCAGAGCTCACAGTAAACATGGTGATGCTGCTTTTAGTTGTTATGCTGCAAAGAAGTGGAACAAACTGCCAGCAGAGCTGAAGTCAGCATGTAATGTGAACATTTTTAAATCAAAGTTAAAGGCACTTTTTTTCTCTACTGCATATGATTGAGAGAGAGATTTTTGTCATGTTGTTGATGTAATGATGATTTTACTGATGATTTTAATTGATTTTACTGATGATTTTAATTGATTTTACTGATGATTTTAATTGATTTTACTGATGATTTTAATTGATTTTACTGATGATTTTAAATGTTCTTATTGATTTTAAACAATTGAATGTTTATATATATATATATATATATATATAAAGAATAATCTTATCCAGTGATCCAAATTGGAAAGAAAAAAAAGGTAAGGAACATACAGTTTAATTCAAACTTATATGGGGATTTTTAAGCCTTTATTAAATCTAATAATTACTGTTATGTGAAATTAATGCAATTCATTGAATATATTGCCTGTTGGCAACACAATGTTTCAGACCTGCTTACTGTTTTTTCTTTTTTTTTTTTTTTTACTATTGGGTGCAAATTTTATTCAGTCACTGACTTAGGTAAAACATTGTATTTAGCCCATTTTATTTTTTCCTTGTCGACCAATTTGGCTGAAAATAAGATTATTTCTTTTGGCTTTGCGTCACTCTGGTGAGAACCCGGGATCTATGCCCCTGGAGCGCGGGTTTTGTTGCTAACACTAGCCAGCTAATGCTACGTGGCTCGGCTAACAGCAATAATAAATGTGGGGGGAAAAACACTTACCCTCCAACACTGAACGTATGGAGGCATCCAACCCGTCCATTCTGATCTTCAATTTGGCTCCACGTGTCAACACAGCCACTACAACAATTTTCAAAGTTAAAATATGCTAACACTAAGCTACCACGAAGCTAACGTGAGCCTTCATGTAGGCCACGCAGATTTCAAATGAACGTGCAATCTTGATGTGTTTGACAGTACAGGCTATACGTATGCAAATCATAGCTTTATTTATGATTAATGTAGGATACTAACCATTGAAGTAATACTAACCTTGGTGGTTTGTCGCTTCAACCGAAATCACACAGCGTTTTTCCTCTCCAGGTTCGGGTTCAATGCTAAACACGCAGACCCCACTGCGCACACTCAAAGTTTCTGGCGGTATCGCGCATGCGCACACAAGTTAGAACGCGGCTGAGAGAATGGCGTCGTGGAGGTGCATGATTTGTCTAATCTTTGTTGCTTTGACGCTTAAGGTGCTTCTTAGTCACATCAATGTAGCACATGGTCGCTGTCAGGAGTTTTGGGTTCATTGTGGAATCGATGAATGCGAGCAGGAATTCAGAGTTTTCAACTCCTTTTTTCGCCACATCAAACGGACGCACCCAGCGTATCTGAAACACGGAGTCCCGCCAAGTGGATGGAGAACAACACCAACATCGCGCTCGTTGGGAGTGTCGATTTTTTCCAATTCCACAGCTATCATCACTCCAGCAACAACCAACTCAGTGGAATTAGCACCGGGTTCATCGCGGGCTGAAACGCCACAGGTCCAAGTCCTTGTTCCAGTAAGTTCCAAACATTTTTATAATGTGTTTTGACTCCTAAAGACAGCGATCTAATTCTCACAAATCACATGTAAAATGACAATACCTTTTAACAATATCTATCCTGGTTAAATAAAGGTCAATAACAAAAAAAAAAATAACATGCACTGTCCTGATGAAATAAACCAATAACGAATAATAATTAAAAAAAAAAATGGATTTAATGTATTGCATCATTTAGGATTTCACATTTACATAAGCTAACCTTCCAAATGCAACTGTTTCAGTACTTCCAGTTTTAAATATTTCTTTTAAAAATAATATGTTTTTGTTTTATGAAGGATGAAGCTGATGCAGTATCATCCACCACCACCCTCAATGTCACCAGATCTGCTGCAGCTCTTGCTCTCAGTGTCCGTGAACAGTGCCACTTGTCACAAGTAAGTTTGTAGATGATTATGTGACTTTAATTTGACTTGGCTATCATAAATGATTGAAAGAATTAACAGTAAATCACAGGGTTGCCAGATGTACACTACGATTTGTACAATAAAAAGCCCTAAATGTAGGATAATTTCAGAGCTTTTTCATATTGTCCTGAAAAACTGAGAACGAAACAAAGTAAGGGGCAGATGGGAAAGTACCTGCGCCTGTGTTGTAGTTAGGGGTGGTGATGATTTGAGCCATATTTTGCGCAGGTGCTACAGCACTAGGGATGTAACGATTCACTCAACTCCCGATACGATTCGATTCACGATACTGGGTTCACGATACGATTCTCTCACGATTTATTTTACAAAATGGGACTGTAGACTAATTTTTTTTTTGGGGAAAAAACTAGAAAATGCTGTACTATTTTCCTTTTATTTTTCATTGTCAAAAGAATTCCTTGATAAACTATTCAAAACAATGCAATTTAACTAAAAATAAATCTTGAATGAAATAAATGAAGGAATAATACAAATGAAAATGAAGCCTATTAATTTAAATTCTGGTTCTATAATAAACAATGCAAAACTGCATAATGGTTATTTTTCTTTTTAAAAGTGAAACTGAAAATGTATTTTGTGCCTTAACAATTGGACTTTAAAAAAAAAAAAAACCGTCATTGCACTGATTTACGTCATATTTGTTTGGACCAGCAGAGGGCGCTGGTAACCCAGTGGTTGGTTGCCATGCAGATATCTTGCAGTGAAGAAGAGAAGCTATGCTAGCAGACAGAACTAATAGAAAAATGTGATTTTACAGATATTCAAGTAATATTACAGATATTCTTTCGGTGCTAAAGGGGCAATGAATCATTTATTAACATATTTAAGAGTAGAAGGCGGCCAGAAAGAAAGTATTAGCAGACTCCGCCCGCCGCCTACACTTGTGGAGGCGGCGGGCTGGTTAAAAAAAGTACTGCGATTCAATTTTCAAAAAATCGATATCAACCGTGATACCTATGAATCGATTTTTAACTGCCTTACGATTAATCGTTACATCCCTATACAGCACTATTGGCATCTTTATAGTGTATAAGGATTTTGAGAATCTGGCAACCCTGGTAAATCCTAATAATGTTCTAAAATTGCTAATGATGATCACTTAAATGTCCAAATCCTTTAATATCAGTTACAAACTTTACACTGTAATGTAAACTCTAAATAATTTAACTATAGTGATATACAGTTTTAAATTGGATGGAGTACATGCTCATCTTATGTGCCTATCAAAATGCCTATCCATTAAAAAGGAATAAAAGCAGACTTGTTTGCAATTTTATCCAATTAAAAAACACCTCTCATATTTAAAAAAAAAAAAAAAAAAAGCTTAATTGATGAATAGTTCTTAAGTTGAAATTGTTAATGCCGTAGAAAATAATCTGTTCAATTTGTTTTTACAGAGAACAGTAAACAGCATCATCTCGGAGGTTCAACAGTATCAAGCTGTTCTCATCAATGCGCTCAAGGAAAGAATGAGGAGAGTCTTTGAGGAGCACCCTGAGAGAAGCCCTCAACTTCAAGATGAAGCGTTGTCCGTACTGGATACTTTTGTGGATCCTTTCTCGGCCAACGCATATGGACAAAACAAGACTTACCGTGAAATCTTCGATCCAGTGACCCCAGTGGAAGTTGTAGTCTCCCAGAAGATTTGTTGGGTTAAGCGAGGTGGTGCAAGGATTATGTCACTCAAAAACAGCAGTTTTTACTATGTACCTTTGATTCAGAGTCTAAAGCAGTTATTGAGCAATTCCAGAATTTTCACCATGTTGAATAGAATACCGCCAAGAAGCAGAGAAGGATTTTTGTATGACTTTAGTGACGGGGCCCTCTTTGCATCACATCCTTTATTTTCTGAAAGACCAAATTCATTGCAAATTGTGCTCTACACAGATGAAATTGAAATATGTAACCCATTAGGGCCTCATGCATCTGCAAATAAACTGCTGATGTTCTACTATAGTTTAGGCAATATTGATCCAAAATGTAGGTCCATTTGGCTGCTATACGACTCCTTGCAATTGCTAAGTCCAGGGATATTTCACTGTGGGGCGTTGATGTTGTACTGAAAAGACTTCTTCAAGACCTTACTCAACTTTATGATGGTGTGAGGATTGAAACACCAAATGGTGAAACTGATTTGTTTGGTGCTGTAATAGCCTTATGCGGTGACACACTGGCGCAACATGAACTTGCTGGATTTAAAGAAGGTGTTGGATTTGCTTACAGCAAATGCAGACACTGTGAATGCACTTTTGAAGATGTGCAGACCATTTTTGAGGAACATGGATTTGTGGAAAGGACTTTGGAAAATCATATCAGGCAGTGCAATGAAATAGAAAAAGCAAGCACAGACTCACTGAAAGCATCCCTTAAAACCACGTATGGGATTAAGAGGAGAAGTTGTTTAATTGATATTCCTGCATTTGACCTAATTAAGCAAACTCCACAGGACATCATGCATGTTGTTTTCGAAGGTGTCGCTCCTATGGAGATTAAGCTGGTATTAAAACACCTTATTCTGTCAGGGGAGTTGGAATTAGATCATTTCAATTCAGCCATTAAGAATTTTCCATTTTCGCCTATTGACATACGAGACAAACCTTGTCCTATTACTTTGAGCACTCTAGCAGCTAATGACAACAGACTGAAACAGTCTTGTGGGCAAATGTTAATACTTTTAAAAATCTTGCCCTTTCTTTTGGATGGTGTGGACAATGAATGTACTCAATTCATTATCAAGTTAATTCAAATTGTTCAGCTTGTTCTAGCCCCAACAATTTCTTTAAAAACTGTATTACGGCTTAAAGAAATGATTACACAACACCTGTATCAGTTCAAGCAGCTTTTTCCTGAAAGCAACATAATACCCAAGCAGCATTACTTGTTACACCTTCCTAGTCAAATAGCATCTCTTGGTCCATTAATAAGAACCATGTGCATGCGATTTGAGGCTAAACACCACTATTTTAAACAGTGGGCTTCAAAGCTGAATTTTAGAAATGTTTGTAAATCCCTAGTCAATCACAACCAGTTTCTTGAATCTTGTCAAAATGAAATGGGTATTGAACATCCACTTTTTGCAAATGAGAGAGTGTCCGGGCCAGTGTCCACTGTCACAAATACTGAATATGTTAAGAACAAAGTTAGAGATTTTTTAGGACTAGAAATCCTGCAATCTGTTGTGAAAGGAAAATGGTATGTTCTCAGTGGTAATAAGTACATTAGTGAGAAGTCTATGATCATTATAGATCTGATTGATACCTTGCCAGTGTTTGGACTGATAAAGAACATCTTCTTGATTGATTCATCTGTTATTGCTTTTGAGTATCAGCGCTATGAAACCATAAAATGGGATGAAAACCTGTTGGTATATGAGGTTGCAGTGCCTGCTCTGGCCCAGGCTACAGAATTAGTGCATGAGCTCATAGATCATACTTCATATTTTTCAATTAGTTTCAGAGAAAGTGTCTTTGTGCCAATAAAATATATCCTTTGTGACATTATTGGCCAGCAAAATCAGCCTGAGGTTTAGTCATTTACTACCTGTTCTTCAAATGTGGCTTTATCTTTAATTAAAGATTATTGGTTGTTCGACATTGGTTACAAATAACACTATTTAATTGCTGGGTTGCAGGTGATATCACAGCGTTCTAAAGCCCAATACTTAATAATTAGGCCATTGTTCATATATGCTGGAAGAGAGGACTTTGAACTTCATTTCCTGTACTAATGGTCAATAAACTTCTTTCAGACATTTAAACTTCATTTCGACTCCTGCCTTATTATCCTACACTCAGACTTTTTTAAAATACTAACAAATCAAATATGTATACTTTAAGTCATGAGACACTTGACTAAATCATGCACATCAGGGCCAACCATATGAAAATGATATATTTCAAATTGTCATTTTAGGTTTCTCCTGACTGACTGCCATTCTAAAATAAATTTAGTGCCTAACACTCATTTTGAGTTCTTGAATCAAGGTTTTTTTTAATGTTCCAAATTCTTTAATCAAGATTTTCTATGTTAAAATGAACAATATCTTATTTTGACTCCTTAAAATACTGATTTAAGATTTCTGAACTAAATGAGACAAATAATAATGGTTTGTGCTAATAATAAGACTAAAATGCAAAGTTGATGGCTTAAAATAAGTGAATAACTCTAAGAATTAGTGAAATAATCTAGCATGGCTAAAAAATAAGATTTTGAATCTTGTCAAGTTGCTGGGAATTTGCAGTGCAGAAGGTGTGTTCTCCCTAAACTCATTTAGGGGCATGCCTACAACAGAGCAGGGAGCAAAGCGCTGCTCTGAGGAATCTTTAGGTGATGAAATAAGAGCCAGTGTGTCTCAGAAGATTGTGGACATTCTATAATGTCTTTATGCCAAGCACTAATTCAACAGGGAATGACACCTGGGATTCCTGTGAGCTAGATACATGTCACCCAGCAAATTTACATTAAAGGTCCCATGTCATGCTATTTTTCACCCATCTCCATTTGTTCTAAGAACCCCAAAAACATAGTATTTGAGGTTTATTTTCCCAAATTCGCCGGTTTTCCAGAGTTTTAGCCTCTGAAAAGTCACTTTTTGAGCAACTCTACACAAACAGGCTGATTTGCGTCCTGCTTATGCATATTCATGAGTGGGCGTGTCTATAGACGGGACAGTGACTTCCTCCTCCCCGCACGGTGACGTAGGACCAGAGGACGGACCCCCTCCTCCCACCCACTCCGTAGCCGAGCTCATGCTGCTTTATAAACACGAGACAGAACGTAGGGGCGGGGCGTTCACTGGTACATACATAAACTGTAGAAAATACATACATAGCACTGCGCGAAGGACGCTCAAACGCTCACCTTCGTGGGCGTGTCTGTTTACTTGTCAATCACGGCAGAGAGCTTCCTGGAGGCGTCAAATTCGTCATCAAAGTGGGAACGAGTCATCAAATTCGAGCAAGGTGTTGGGGTCGCCCTGCAGTAAGAAAGGAGATAATCACCCTCTAACTAACGATTTAGGGAATCAATGAAAAAAAACACTTTGGGCATGTGTATGAAGCCCAAATAGCACTTTTATGATGTTTAAAGCACAGAAAAGTTGATTTAGCGTAACATGGGCATTTTGGGAGCCCAAGGCAAACTTTTGTTAATGGACCCTCCCACTTAGATATGATCATGAAATATTTGGCAGAGGTCAAGCCACATTTAGTATGCTCATTTGTTTGGTTATATATATATATATTTTTTTTTTTACAACACTTTGTCTCCATCCCAACCAACACATTTAAACTTGTGTTTGTGTGCGTGCCTGCATTACCCATTTCATGTAAAGGTTCTGTTTACACTGCAATGTTTTGCTTCTGTTTCCCAAACACGTTTGAACCCTACTAAAGCTGATCTCTCTTTAAGCTTGAACCCATTGCTGCCCGACACTATTCAAATCTGTGCGCAAATCTAACGCATGCAGCTGAGAGAGCTGCTCTCTACATATGTAACACATACAGCTACAGAACGAGTCATTTATGCATTTTTTAACATAATTTAATTAGGTACCAGAGGACAGCCATCCATTCACCTATTCTGCAAACATTTTTGCGGCTTTCTCGCACTAATCCAAGCACATCACTTGAGCGTTCATTGGTTACCCCAAGAATGTGGTTCCCTCTGACAATACAAAAACATACTGTCAGGATAACTAGAGTCCCTATGTTGCCTGTAATGAATGGGAGTGTGAGTGTTGTCCGTTTCTCTGTGTCTGGTTGGTAGCCATGTGAAGGACTGGCGCTTTGTAAGGTGTACCTACGCCCAGCATAGAGCCCGATGACAGCTGGAGAAATGAGCAAGCTGTTCAGAAAATGGATGGATGGTGACCTGAGAAGTATAATACGGGCCGGCGCACACTCGCACTCTACGAGGTCCGAATGCGCGCTCACCCACCTCCTTCCCTCGTTGCCTTAAAACACTTGACCCGTGGAAAAAGAAGAAAATGAACTTTAAACTTACATGTTCCTCCTCCATGCGGGAAAGGCACTCCTCAGGCACACCTCGTTTGCGCAGGAACCGCAACAGTGGAGATTCCATGTTTTCTTCCTTCGTTTGCTCTTACTTCCGGTTAAATGTCCACCATCTGGACATTATTATATCACGTTCGTACAATATAAGTATATTGTTCGTACAATATAGTGATCAAAAATATATTTTCAACTGTGGCAGATCTACGCTTCCGTACTAATCCTTATTACATGGTCATTACTAGATTTGTGTCATAAATGGGATTTCTGAGATTGACTAATGTGATGTATTGCTGCCTCACAGTGAGAAGGTTGTGAGTTTGAGTCCAGGTTGTGTTTGTATTTCTTCCTGAGTGTGTACAGGGTTTTTATTCAAGTGCTATGGTTTCCATCCACTGTGCGGAAACACTAATTTTCCTTTTATTTTATCCGGTTCAATTTTATTTTATTTTTACAACGCCAAATGCAATGTCCTCTCATGGCACTCATCATAAAATATAAAGTCAGAGTATCTAATGTGTGTGCGTAAAGTAAAAAAACCAAAAAGTATAAATGCACCTTTAACTAGTCTACATTTACATTTGTTTAAATGTTTACATTTTACATTTCAAATTCAAACTTTGTCCTGATGTTAACTCAGCATTTACATGCTTGTACATTTGCAAACCCTATTTTGCAGCCTGGTGACTTTCTCACTTTTTTCACTCTGATTGCTATTTTTTTAATCACAAATTTCATGTTAAAATCATAAATGATAGTTCTTTTAGTCTTTATATATCAAATTACTAAGTAATTAAATTATTAAGTAATTTCTAGCAATACATTTTTGGGTTTATCAGACCTGTTCACATGACACAGTTTGGTGACATGTCTCATCTCTGTTTTTGTTTTCTTCGAGGCAGGTATCTGGACAATCAACTTGTAAATGATGGATGTGATTATGCGTCGCTGTCCATATTTGGCTTGTGCACCCCAGGCCTTCTTCCAGCAGTCCAGAAAAGTTCTGGTCGGGTATGCCCAGCGATGCCCAATCATGATGGAACTGGCTGCAAAACCCATGGCCCCTACGATGGCACGGGCCCTCTGCTCCTCCTCTTCTTACAAGGTTCCAGAGAATGCGTCTGTCAATAAAGGTGAGTGTGAAGAAATAGCATTTTGTTCTATGTCATGGGCAGAAAAAAATATCCCTTAAGTTCTCATCATAACATTTTACTTTGCACACCTGTAGCACCTATGGAGGAGGCAATCTCTGAGCTGCCTTCTGGTCATCCAATGCCACCATCAGGGCAGGCACTTGCTTCCAAATGCCCTTTCCTGGCTGCTGAGATGGGCCAGAACAACAGCAGTGTTGTCCGTCAGGTGGGCATGGAATTTGAAGAGCATGTGGAGGAAGTCCGCACTGTCCAGAAAGGTCTGTTTGATTGCTGATGGAGTGGATTGGCACATTAACATTTGTATTTTTCCCACTTATATTTGTTTATTTGTATTAAAATTTAAACTTTTTTATTTTATCACGTTTATTCATTTATTCAGTCATATTTGGTTTTCCATGTAATTTGACACATTCATGTATACAATAAATAATAATGTACAGGCCTAAAACTGAAGTAAATATTCAGTCATTTCATTAAGTCATACAAGCATTTAGCTTCTACACAAGTGACGTCAGCATGCGCAACCTTTGTAATCATTTATATTGTAAAAAGTGTTCATTAAGGTTGTTTTAAAATTCAGAATATAAAATTCAGTTTTACATTCTAGGCTTAATTGTTCATCATCTGACCTCCAAAAGAAAGTAGCCAAAAATTGTCATTACAGTGTAAACTTCTTTAAAGGATTTAATAATTTACATTTCGGTGCATCCATAATATTTATATTTATTTACTTCCTTTATCCTTTATGCAGGTTTTCTCTGAGAGAAGTGCATAATATGTAGTATGTATTTATCTTTTAGACAGCAGGTGTGATTTATGTTTGATTGAAAATTAGATTATTAATGTGATTTTAGTTATTCATCATCATCATCTTTTATTTCAGATTCAGGAGTACATTTTAAAAATCATGGTAATGTGAAATTAATTATAGAGAAAATTATTGTAAAATCACAATTCTTTCTCAAGAAATAATCATACCAAGATCAAAATGAATGTTTTTTTTAAATTATTATCAAAAAAAAAAAAAAAACATGAAGGCAAATTAGAAGATGTTTTATTTCATTTTTTTTACAGGATCATGCTTGTGGATGTGCAAACGGTGTAAATGGTTCACATCAGGTATTGATTCTTTCCGTGTTTTTGGCCCAATTTAGTCATTGTGTATATTGTAGGACTTGCTGTATTCTGTGTTTGGTTATTGCATGGTGACTGTACAAAACCTGAAATTCACTTTTTGCCACAAATGCTCCATAGGCAAGTGTTTGGTTATGATTTTGTGTACATGTGGGCACTTTTTGCAGACATAATCCATATAATATCGAGCCAAATCAAAGCCTCTACTTGTAAACTTTTTTGTAGGTAGTTTTAATGCTGATGTTATGAATAAATGGAACAAATCTATAACTGTACCTGCTATTCTTCTGCCCATATTTATTTTTTATTTTACTTTAATTCTTGTTCTATTCTATATCATTCTATCATGTCGTTTGCACATTGTGTTTTTTTTATTTTAAGATATGTGTTGCTGAATAGTAAAACCAAACAGGAACGTAGAAAGTTCCTTCTACTGAAACTTTTAGATTTTATTTTAACTTTTGATTGTAGTGTTTTGCAGATTATGGATTTTGCACCATTTTTTTTATTGTTCCCTCGAGACATTTGCACTATATCTGTAAGTATTATATTGTATTATAGTGCATTATTCTACATTTCAAAATAGGTTATATATATATATATATATATATATATATATATATATATATATATATATATATATATATATATATATATATATCCCGATGATGTGTTGTTTTGCATGATTGCATTGTTTTGTCTTGATATTTAAAATAAATAATAATGTGTACACACTGTGTATTGACTTAAGAAAAAGAAGAAAAAAAAAAAAAAAAAAACTTGACCTATTTTTATTCTTTTTTTTTTTTTTTTTAATTTTATTTTATTTTTATTCATGCATGGCCTAAAGCTGGCCCTGCTCTGGGGTCACCAGAAATGTGTGATATCAGAATGGGGATACAACCCAATAAAGGTTGGGAACCACTACGTCATCCACACGAGACAAAAACAAATACGTTACTTTAAAAAAAAAAAAGAGCATTATTTAAATTCACGTTTTCCATCTCTCACCCTATATAAGCGGTTAGAAAGAAAACAAACTGTTTTCCAGCAGTTGTATCTGCAGTGCGCTGTGCAGTCTGCAAGGAAAACTCTGTCAGGAATCGTCAGCGACCCTTTCTCGACATTATCAACAAGGAATTCACATATTAACAACCCCTGCTCTCAAAATGAGGTAAGTAGAAGTTTTATTAGGCTTTATTTGACCGGAAAGTAGTTCCTACTATATTCCACCAGGCGGCAGCATAGTACATGTGGAGGTCATTTATCACAACGTATGATAATAATAGCAACATAATTACAGATATAACTACTAATTCACATGATATACAGCTGATAGCAGTGTGGGACACCACTATTTACACAAAAATGACTTATTTTTAATGATGTTCTAACACTTTTTTGTAACCGTTGTATTTTTATTTAAATTTTTTGGCTAAGTATGTTATAGAAGAGCAATTTTCAAGTGTTTTGTGCGACCTCTAACTATTATTTCATTTGCATAAAATTGGAATTCAAATAATTTCGCAAGATATGGGTCATTTTGTGTGGTTTTGGAGTCATTATGTGTGTTTTTGTTATTTTTTGGGGGGTTCTTATTGTAATATTGTGTAATGTTCTGTCTTTTTCTGCATTTTTGTCATGTATTGTATGTATTGTTGTTGATTTGTGTGTTTTTGGGGTCACTTTCTGTATCTTTATTGTTGTTTTTTGTATTTTCCTGTCATTTTGTGTCACTTTGTTGACAGTTTGTGTGTCTTTGTAGCTATTCTATAATGTTTTTGTTGTTTCCAGAGTCATTTTGTTCATTTAAGTAGTTGTTGTGTCTTTAAGTCATTTTTGATTATTTTTCTTGGGCATTTTATTGTTGATTTGTGTTTTGGTAGTTATTTTGTGTATTGTGTGTGTGTATCTTATTTATTCTTGTTTATTTCGTTGTATCACAGGACACCATTATCCATGGTGATGGAACCTTTGGTGAAGGAGGAGGAGGAGGAGTTGAAGCATCTCCTACCTGAGATCACCGATATTGTGCAGGTCTATCCAGAGGTTGCAGGACTGGTGCACTGGGCGACTTACCCTGTGACATCATCTACTCATGTTTGTAGATGTCCTCCTCCACCATTAACAGACCTCAAAGTAAGAATCACTGAAACACATGGTGCCAATGTGGGCAACATCACAGCATACATTTGTTCATCCATTAAGAACAGACAGGCCCTTCCTCGTGCTTCTATATGACTCTGTTGTTGTTAGAAGCACAGTTTTTAATAGATTTATTTAGGTCTTTTTATCCAGTTCTTATGTGGCATTGGAATATCACTCAGTTTGTTTTCTTTGACAGACCCTAGCAGTAGTTTTTTGGTGTATGGTTGATACCATGGCTGGGGTAAAATATAATTGTAATCACATAATTGATAATTATTTACAATTATGAAATAATTAAAATTGTATTTGTATTTGGGGGGAAAAAAACTGTAGTTGTAATCATAATAAAGTTGTAACTGAGTTCAGATAATTGACTTTGTAATTAATAGTAATTGGAATGGAAATTCTCGAAAAACGGTCAGTAGCAAGCCACAAAAATGTAAAAATCTGGAAATTTTTTCCTGATTTAAGGCTATCATAAGAACCTAACAACTAGTTCAAGTTTGATGAACTCACTTAAACTGGAGTTAGAATCCAGTAAGGTGTAAAAAATAAAATAAATAAATAAATAAAATGTGGAAGAACACCCACTTTCAGAGATATGGCTGTATATAGTAAAGCATAACAATGGAAAAATATGGCCTTTTTTTTACTGTTCAGACAATTTTAATATTTGAAAGAAAAAATAATAATTAAGGGGTATACTGACAGAAAAGAGGCTCAGACGCCCACACCAAGAACATGAATATCATTTTTTTTCATTAATTAGGAATTCTAACAAAGTAACCAAGAGATGAAAAACAAATTGGATGATAGATAATAATTTTTAGTGTATTTTATAGCTGATTTAAGATGTGGGAGACAACTGACCCGTTATCATGGTACTAACAGAAAGCTAACATAAGAGGAAGGTCACGTTTTATGAGGTTTATGAGAAATTGACAACGTAATTGTAATTGACTTTCAGAGGGAAAATTATATTTCTAATTTGAATTGTAATTGGAAAAATGCAGGTCATCGTAATCATAATATAGCTGTACTTGAACATTTATTATTGAGGATGTAATTGTAATTGAAAAATGCAACTGGTGTCTAATATTCATGTTTTTGTGTCTCCAGTTTTACAGCAGTCCATTCTTCCCACCTGAGTGTTTTCCTTCTTTTGAAGAACGGTAAGCAAAGCAAACAAACACACCTGATCCATCACAGACGTTGGTCCACATGTTTGTGACATGATTTCTCATCCCGCCTGTTTATGTTTTTATCTTTGTAGAGATGAGTTGGATGAGTTATTGGCTATCATGCCACCAGAGGCCCTGGAACCCGTCCCAGTTCCAAAGTAAGTGTCCTTGAGTTGTTTTAATTGTCTTTTTTCCTGAGTAACTCTAGATCAGAGTGTCTCCCTGCTCTCTCTCTCTACTACTCTCAGCTACTGTTTCCCTGTCCTGCTCACTGTTTGTGTTTTGTTCCTTCAGGAAAAGAAAACACGAGAAGGATAAGGGGACGTATGTAAAGAAACCTCCCAACGCATTTATGCTGTTCTTAAAAAGCGAGAGGAAGACAGTCCAGGAAGAGCTCGGCATTAAGAACAGTGCTGCAGTCAATCGAGTTCTTTCTGAACGCGTAAGTTTGTTTGTTCCTCAATGAATGATCTGTGATCTTCACATTTTTGTCTTTGGTGTGTGTGTGTGTGTGTGACACTTTGTTATTGTTCATCCACAGTGGAAGTCTTTGGCTGAAGACAAAAGGCAGATCTTCCAAGCTGAAGCCCAAGTGGAAGCTCATATACACGCTCTCAATAACCCAGGCTGGAGCAACAAAGTGAATTACGTAAGTCTACTGCGCAGAAATGTTTACCCATCAACCTTAGAAGTGATGACATCATGACTGTGGAAGTGTTTTATCAGCTGACTAGAATTGTCACGTGTCTGTTTTTAGGGGACAAAGAGTAAGAAATCACGAACCAAAGCTCCACGTCTGCCTCCACCCTCCTACTGATGGGATTGTATAACAAACATTACTAACATACTAACGGTAAGTATCTTTACTCAAAACATCACTTCATTTTATGTTGATTTTATTTCAAAATAGATTTTCCACAAATGTGAAATCAAGTCACCAGTTACCACTGCTCCTCAGGGATGGGTTAAATGCAGAGGACAAATTCCATGTATGTAACAACATTACATGACCAATTAAAGGCGAAAGCCCCGATTTAATCTTAATCTTAATCTTTAATCTTAAATTTAATCTTTAATCTTAATCTTATAAAACAAGAATAATGTGTATCTAAACTGATGTGCAGACACAGACACACTCTGAACACAGGTTTAATCTCAGATGTGTTTTAGTCTAAAACACGTGTCAAACTAAACTTTAGAGCATCCAATTCATCCCCTTGGAAAAAAAGAAATTGATATCTCATCTTCTCCAAATATTTCAAAGAAACTCTAGTCTTTTCATGCTTAGATCACATGACGGAAGTCATTTTTAATTGCAAATTGAGAACTCACAGTTTTTCTCAAACTGTGCAATTTTCATTAAATTATTTCACAAGGGTTCCCTGAATTAAATTAAAGTTTTGTCACAATATAAGAGAATAACCTGCCGGGAATAATATCCCTCACTTATGGCTTGGATATTGTCGATACCTTAATCAATACTAATGATAATCAATCAATGCTCTAAAACAAAAATGAGGTGTACCTTAATGTGATGTGCAGACACAGACACACTCTCGGAGAACAAGTTTAATCTCAGATGTGTTTAATGTCCCAGTCTAAGAGTATTGAGGTTTGCATCAGTATAACTTCATTTTGTGTCTGTGCTCTCCATAAATTGTTTGAAATGCACATATCAGCATCTAAGATGACCTTTAACAATGGGAATGACTTTAGTTCATGTTGGATTCTATCATAGAGACTCACCTAGAAACAAGCCTGCAGTAGAATCAGAAGACTCATCAGCTGTTCTCTGTTTTTTTTCCTAGCACCAAGGACAACAACGACATCGGCAGCAACAACAACAACAACAAGGGCAACGTCAGCAGCAACAACGGCGACAACAACAAAAAGAGCAGTGTCAACAGCAAATTCAGCAGCAACTACAGCATCAGCTGCAACAACAAGATCAATGTCAACAACAGTATCAGCAGCAACAAGAAGGGCAATGTCAGCAGCAACAGCAACAGAGGCAGCAGCAACAACAAGATCAATGTCAGGAGCAGCTCTTCCATGAAAGCTTTGACACCGACTCTCCGTCCAGCCCCGCCGCGGG